>NC_091834.1:101631445-101683229 GCF_037783145.1 Equus przewalskii | reverse complement strand
TTTTGCACTTCCTTACTTTTTGGTACTAAAAGATACTGATACTGATATTTCTGACTCCAGTCCAGCACCAGTTTATTCTAGCATTCTTCTTTTGCTCATTTGTAATTTCTTTCTGTGACAGTGAGAAACTTGGCTCTCATTAGCTACAATATATTTGCTGAGTAGTTGAACTCTAGGATACTATAGTTTCAAATTTGCTACTTCTCCCATCTTAGGGTGAAATCATTCGGTATTTCACCATTATATATATTTGTAGATGCCTTTTACTAGATTGTAGAACTTACTTTCTATTCTTACTTTCAGAGTTTTATAATGGTTCTTGAATTTTGTCAAATGCTATCCTGCATCTATTGAGATGATTACATGGTTTTTCTTCATTAGTCTGTACACGGTGAATTGCACTGACTGATGCTTGAATGTGGAATCAGCCTTGCGTTTCTGTGATGAAACACACTCGTGGGTATTACCCTTTTTATATATTACTGGATTTCATCCGCTGACAATTTGTTGAGGAACTTTGCATCTATGTTTATGAGAGATAAATGACAACTTTTGTTTCTTACAATGTCTTTCCCTGATTTTAGTGTTAATGCTGGCTTTGTAAAATGAGTTGGGAAGTGTTCCTTTTTTACTTTCAGAAGGGGTAATGTAGAGCTGACATTATTTTTTCTTTAAATACTTGATAGAATTAGACAACAAAATAATCTGGGCCTGGAGTTTCTTTTTTTGGAAGGTTTTAAAGTATAAATTTAATTTCCTTGAGAGATGTAGGACTATTTAGGCTATCTGTTTCTTCTTGAGTGTGCTTTGGTAGTTTGTGTCTTTCAAGGAATTGAAAGACTATTTAAAGATGATTTCACCTAAAGCATCAAGTCTATGGGCATAGAGTTGTTCACAGCATTTCCCTAATGGCTATTTAATTTCTGTGGGGTGGGTAGTGGTGTCTCCTCTTTTATTGGTGATCTTGGTAGTTTGTGTCTTCTCCTTTTTTTTGCTTGGAAAATATTTTTTAGAGGTTTATTAATTTTATTGGTCTTTTCAAAGAAACAGTTTTTGGGTTCATTGATATTTCTCTATCGTTTTATCTGTTTTTAATTTCATGATTTCTGCTCTCATTTTTATCATGTTTTGACCTTTCTACTTGCTTTGTGTCTGCTTTGCTCTTCTTTCTCTAGTTTCTTAAGGTGGATGCAAAAATTACTTTTTTGAGAACTTTCTTATTTTTGAAATATGCATTTAATGCTTGCTATGGTCTGGATGCTTGTGTTCCCCCAAATTCATATGTTGCATTAGTGTGGTATGTTTGTTGCAGTTGAGAAGCCAATATTGAAACAGTGTTATTAATTAAAGTCCACAGTTTACAGGAGGATTCAGTCTTTGTGTTGTACTTTCTATGGGTTTTGACAAATGTATAGTGACATGTATCCAGCATTACAATATCATACAGAATAATTTCACTGCCCTAAAAGTCATCTGTGCTCCACTTATTCATCCATGACCCCCACCCCTGGAAACCACTGATCTTTTACTGTCTCCATAGTTTCGCCTTTTCCAAAAGGTTATGGTGTTAGAATTGTGCAGTATGTAGCCTTTTGAGATTGGCATCTTTCACTTCGTAATATGCATTTAAGTTTCCTCTGTGTCTTTTCATGGCTTGATAGCTCATTTCTTTTTAGCATTGAATAAAATTTCATTATCTGGAGGTACCACCGTATTTTTATCCATTCCCCTATGGAAAGACATCTCGGTTGCTTCCAAGTTTTGGTAATTACAAACAAAGCTGCTATAAATATTCATGTGCAGATTTTTGAGTGGACACAAGTAATATATTTTTAAATAAAGAGATGAGAAAGGAGGGCTTTTTAAGGATGACAGAAGCCATAAAGAAAACATTTGTTAAGATTTTCAGACTGAGCAAAAAACTTAATTAAGAGACAAACAGCAGGGGGTGGTCTTGGCAAGACATTGACAACAGTGGACAGTTCTGTTTTACTTCGCGTATGTGAATTTAAATGAGGCAAGAGTCTCAAACTCTTTGACTATTTTGTCGTGTTTCATTTTGTTCCTGCATGCCTGTGGTAGAAGAGGGAAATATCAGGGATCTCCTTTGGAGTTGTCTAAGAAATCTCCTAAGTATTTAGACTGGTTAGGAATTTCTAGCTTTCAATTTACATCTCACTAATAGAGAAGCACATTACTAAGTAAGACGACCATAATTTCACAGACTTTTGGAGATGAAAGGTTATTTTCACGGGCCAGAGCTACAATTTTCAAGCACTGGATATCTCACAGACTCCTTTGTAGGAATAATATTTGCTGTTTTTCTCTGTAGCTGTCAGGGAAAAGAACAATTTTTCCCCTTCTTTATTGCTGACATTTCTTTCAGCAGCAATTAGAAGCTCCTATGGTTTGAAAAGCCATCACTAGAATTCCATGAGATAGCGCTGAAAGAAAAGAGGAGGCCTGAGTAGCCATTAACACTCTGAACATGGAAATGAAAGGGGCAGAAAAGGACTGTGAACAGGTGTTCTATAGAGCAGGTAATATTTTGTTTTCTTGTATCATAAATAAAGGCCTTTCTTGAATCAACAAGAAAAGTACATATAATTTAACAGAAAAAAATCAACTAAGAATATGAATAGGCAATTAAGAGGAAAAGGCATACAATTGTCCCAAATGGAAGGCCTCCCATCTCAGGCTACATAGTCGCTGAGGGAATGCTTGAAGACAGAATCGAGACTCTGTTTTCCATGACCAATTTGCATTTTCTCCAGTGCACAGGAAGTAGCTGCTCAAGACCCACAGTCTTCTCTCCATGCTGTGGACGCAGGAGTATCGGCCTGGGCAGCTTAAGGCAGTTAAACCTATGTGTTCACCTCCACCACAAAAACTCACAAGGCCCGTGTGGATTTGGTACCTTTGGGCAATGTCCCTTCCGTGTGTATCAAATGTGTACAAAATATATGCCGAGATAGCTGAATGAGTTAACTTTAGGCACAAAAGTATTCATGATAAGTCAGTTTGGAACTGATAAATGTCTCCCCAAAATACTTATTTTTGTTTTGGAGGAGTTCATCCTTAGCCTTCTTTTCTTTTTCCTGGCAAAAATGAGATGGGAGAGACATTTCTAGCTAATAACAAGAAAATCCATCGTGCCTTCCACATGTTAAAAGCACGCCTTTCCGTCCTCTACAGCAGGAGGGCACGCATCCCCGCATTCCGGGTGGTAGCTAATGTTGTCTGAGAAGTTAAATCACAGTATCAATAGGGGAGTGTTAACATTGTAAGTGAAGCAGGGCTTTCATTTGCAAACGGTGAGTTGTGCCTGTTGCCTGCGTTGTGGCTGCCCTCCCCTCCACACTGAGCAGAGACCCCAGAGGCACCTGTAGCCCACTTTTCTGCTTGTGGCTGTTTTTCTATATTAATCTGAACTCACAAGTCCAAGTGGCAGATCAAACTGCCCCTTCACACTAAGAATGTCCCCAGAGAGGTGCTTCAGGCCCCCCAGGGGCCCCAGCAGGGCCAGCGCCCGGAGGCAGAGGAGGAGCACCGAGCAGGGCCGTGTGGGGACCCAGGGCCCGCCAGAGTCCCCCTCTTAAGTGCTTGTCACTCTGCCTACTGCGGGGGGTGGGGGTGGACGTCTCCTGGTTTCTGTGGAAATGCAGGTCCACCTCGGTGAAGGAACCTACTAAACCTTGTTTCCCTCTCGGGTCAAAGCACGGGGAACCTGAGAACAGGGCATTTGACAGAGAACCTAGAGGGAGGTCAGGGTCATAGAACGTCTCCAGCAAGGTGCCTGTCTTCAGTTCCGTGTCTGCTGCCGTCTAGAATCACATACAGGAAACCGTCTTTATGAAGGAGAGGAAACGGTGGGGTGGGGAGATGCACCACGGGCCAGTTTGGAACAGTGAGGGCAGCGGATGGCCACGTTCGGGATGCAGCGTTCCTTGGCTTGTCTGGGTCTCCATTCTCTGGACTAACCCTGGCAGAGAATTTCTTTGGCACACAAGTGTTACAGAGACATGGTGGGGAGAAGGAAAAGGAGCTCTTATTAAAAACAGACCATAGCCAAAAAGCTTCTTCCTCAGGCTTTTCTGAGGGCTTCTGGGTCACCTGAATAATCATGGTCCAGACTTTTATATACCCCAATGCCTGAACTAAGTGCAAGCTGAAAAATTACTGCTACCATATATTTCAGAACCTAAAGTTCGCACTGAGTGAGCTCAGACTGTAGCCCTCTGGTGATACTAACAAGCTTATTTCTCGTGTTTGTGCAAAAGTGTTTTCACGTGCGCACAGAATGGCTGCTGTGCCCATTTCTGGGGCATGTATAGGTGCTCACACGTTGCTGCGTGATGGATAATGGCCTGAATCCCCCGCCCACTTGTCCCCAGAAGTCATAGGATGCCCTTTGAAGAACAGGCTGAAAGCTCATCTTTCAATTTTATCTTATTGTTTTTTAAATACAATTTGGTGGAAAGAGTTTCCACCTTAAAGAGAAGAGAAAGATTTCAGAGTAGGACTCACGTTGATCTGCTCAGGTAAACCATTTGCTTTTTTTCTGATAAATGCAGTTTATTCCTTACGAACATTATTTCTCCCCCCTCGTCAGCCAGGATGGAGTTATAAACAGCAGGGCTTTGCTCCTGGGGCATTCCCCTGCCTCACACCCTTGACAGTGGCAGTTTCTCATGAGGGCACCTCGTTAACCTTTCCTGACCAGCGTGCCATCCGTCTCCAATGCTCCAGGAGAGCAAGCAGGGAGGATGGTATCACTACTTTTGGCAAATGAGGGTAGGATAATCTGCCCAAGTTCCAGACCATCCCACCATTTCCCAAGCGTGTCCCTCCCTTTCCCATCCCTACAGGCTTCTTTCAGTCCTGTGTGGTGGAGATGGTGCAGGCAATAGGGCTTCACGAGGTGGGTGGAGGGAATCATGATTCTGTGGCAGGAGCTGTTCTTGGAACGGGTCGATCTGTCCTCCAAGTGCAGGGAGAGGAATGCCTGGCAATAGAGGTGTTTAGTACCATTTTTAAGTGAACTAATGGAGGGATCGATGGATATAAAATGAGGAGGGTGCTGATGGCCAGCCCTGAACAGGCTGTTGAGCGGGGGAAGCAGGATGATGGTGAAGTCCTGAGGGAGAGATGTGGCAGCGAGGGTGCAGTGTCTGCAGGGGACGGAGCAGGGAAGGGGACACCCTGGGAGCCCTGAACCCAGTGGCCGAGCTGTGGCGGTTTGCACTAGAGGCGGCACGGTGACTGCAGAGGGAAAAAATCCTCAACAAGTAATTGAGAAAACTGAGTAAAACCTAGACGGTTCTTGCGAAGGAGTCCCTTTTTCACTTCTCTTTCTATGCAGGCTGGCTTCTGAGAGAGCAGCAATTTAAGCCTCTCATTCTCCGAATAAATGGCCTGCTACCAGTCGCCTGGCCAAACACATCACGTGAGTAGCACTGTTTGATGGTGCCTGAGGGCCCGAGGACCGACCCCTCCCAGCACACCCCACAGCACACCCAGGTCCTGCCTGGGCTCCCAGTTTGCGGGGAAACATTGGGAAGGGGTTGCCATCTCCCTTTGATGGCCTTTCATCCCACAGCCCTGGGCACAGGCCTCTTTGTGCAATGGCTGTATTATGTACCCCCGACCCAGAAGTCTCTGTTTCCTCACATTTAAAAGGAGTGGATGGTGTCACCTGATCTCTGAGCTCACTCCTGTCTCCAGGAGTCCAGGCGCAACAGCTCCCGCCCTCCTACAGCCCCCTGTCTGCATCTCTTCCAGCACCACCTTCTCTGCCCCTCAGTGCTCACCACTCCTGTCACTTTCCTGGCAGCTGTGCATTTCCCTCGGAGGCTCAGGACCCCCTCGTCCCTAGCCCTCTCCGGAGACCACAATTCAAGATGACTCAAGGGCAGTTCACCGGAAGACAGAGCATCTCGGTTTCAAAATCATCAGCATTGGGAACAAGCTGATCTCTAAGGAACATGCTCCCCGTGCTGCTCTCCATGCAACCACATCCTAAAGCCAATCTCCCCACAGGCCTCGTCCTTGAAAGGGACCAGCCACAGACGAGAACTACGTTCAGGTTTGCTCCTTCTCTGGGTTTCCATGGAGAGAATTTAGCTGGATGGAGGCATCAGTCCGGTTTCTCCAGAGAAATAGAACCAATAGAATATAAATATATGAAGAAGTTTATTTGACGGAATTGCCTCCCGCGATTGTGGGGGCTGCTAAGTCCAGAATCTGCAGGGCAGGTCAGCAGCTGGAAACTCGGGAAGGAGTCGATATTGAAGTCTCGAGGCAGAATTTCTTCTTCTCTGGGAAACCTCAGTGTTTGCTCTTAAGGCCTTTAACTGATTGGGTGAGGCCCACCCACATCCTGGAGGGCCACCTTTATTTGACCACATCTGCAAAATACTCTCACAGCAACACCCAGATCCGTATTTGATTAAATCACCAGGTACTAGGGTCCATCCAAGCTGACACCTAAGCCAACCATCATACTTGTTTGAAAAGCCCCCTCGAGGATGGCAGGATGGCAGCAAATGCTCAGGACCAGCTTCCATCCGACAGGGCGGCACTTGCTTGGACATAAATGCAGGACTGAGCTGCACAATCAGTGTGGTGGTTCCTCGGCTTGGATGCATCTCCCTTGAATTGTACAGATGCTGGGACAGACTTTACAAGCCAGAGTCGACTAGTTTCCATGGGACTTGGTCAAAGAAGAGATTCCAAGTGTAGAAAGTTGCCACCGTTTCTCTTTTGGCTCTAAAATAGCATTAGAAGGAGTTACAGTGATGTTACCTGGGAACTGGCTGACGGAAGCTGGGTTTTGACGTTTGGTACTTAAATTCAAATGATTCCCAAGCTGTTTATATTTAGGGAATTATTTTTCCTGCCAAGGTAATTGCTGTGGCTGGTTTCGTGTGTGGAGGGCTTGGACCATATCCTGTATGGCGTGATCCCAAGGAGAACTGGGAAAAGCCACTTCTTTCACAGTGTTTTTTTCTGTTCACCTGTCATAGACCCTGAAATTCCACAGGTGGAGATTCATTCTTCAGCATCAACTCCTTGAACAGTTACAAGGAAAATACCCTGAAACTTTGCACACAGCAAGGTCCTGATTTGCTTTGGAGAGGATTGTGTGGGATTTTCCCGGTAGTGAAGGCTGTGAAATCATTCTTGGGTGGGGCCTGAATGGACACCCTCCCTGAGAACAGGAAGTAGGAGGTAGGAAGAAAGAGAAGGATCGGGAGAAAGGTATCTGGAAGACAATGCAAGAAGGTGAGTGGGCAGAAGAGAGATGCCCCGGGGTAGCTACTGGCACAAGACTATTCGAGTAAGAGCATGGAAGATGGATCTTCTGTAGTGTAACAGTTGCCGTGAGCCTAACAAATCAGGACTTCCCTCTGTTTACTGGATGTACACTCCACTACACGGCGCTTGGACTCAGGATGATCTCCTACCCCTGGCATGACCAACTCATCCTGGTTGCCTGGGACTTTCCCAGTTCCAACACTGAAGGTCCTTTGATCAGGGAGTGCTCTCACTCCTGGACAAACGCGGATGTTTGGTCACCCTCCATTCCACCATCACCATGGAAGCTGAGGAGGGAATTTCTTTTGTGAATTTACCAAAGGGGGATACTTTGCCAGGCAAACTTGAGTTTGGGGTGCGAGGACTGAGACCCTAAAGGCAGACAAGAGCTTGAGACACCAGGAGCTCAACAGGAAATCACTAACCTCCTTGATTGGTCTTCTGGGCAGACAGCACATGTTCAATGCCTCCTATGAGCTAAATACAGGTCACAGGAAACCACATGCATGTGCTGGCATGTTGGCGCTGTCTATACCCTCTTCGGGAGGAGGCTCAGTCTAGTGCTAAGAACGGCTGAGGGTCAGCAGACCTGGACTTTTGTCTTGGCTCATCCATTAAATTACGTGTGACCGTCAGTAGTCCTTTTGTCTCCCCTCAATTTCCTCATCTATAAAATGTGGGGTTTTGTGTCAGGTGTCACATCCACTGCCGGTATGAACAATCCCTGCATCTTTCCCCTCTAGAACACAATGGAAGGGCCTCAGAAGGGCGGGAAAGACACCGTCACCACAGGTAAGGATCTGGTGGAGCTCTTCGCGACACTTGGGGCCACAAACTCAGCACTGGGCAAGCAAACCTCCCACCTTGCAGTGAAAGGCACAGGACTAGAGTCACCCCAAGACAAAGCAAATGCATTTCCCCAGGAAACACAACCTATTAGACTGTTTGCTGTCGTGCTGTCCTTGGTGAAGGTAAGTTTCTCCAGATAAAACCCTGTCATCTTGTACAACAGAGACCGGGCACGGATGGGAGGAGTAGAAAGGAGAGTATGAACATCTCAGTGGTTGTAGGAAGCGCTGAGCATCAAATAGCAGCTTGAGGCCTTCAGGGTGGGAACTGAATAGAGAGAAATTTCCAGAAAGGGTGGCAAAATTCGGCAGTCCCAAAAGGAAAGGTCCCAAGGGCTCTGGCCAGCTGGGGTAGTTTATTCCACTAGCCCCATGTGGGTTCTCTCAGGTCTCTACCTGAGAGGGAGTCTGGTGTTTGCTCTGAGCACAGCCCGGTGATGGGAACAGAGGGTGTGATGCCTAATTGATCGACGCCATTTCTTTGGGTCTTTTCCTTTTTGTCTTTGATCCTCCTCCTCCTCAAAAGGCACTTATTACCTTCTTAGTTCAGGCTGCTGGATCACAATAGCGTAGAGTGGGTGGTAAACAACAGATATTGCCACCTCACCGTTCTAGAGGCTAGGAAGTCGGAGATCAAGGTGCCAGCAGATTCAGTGTCTGGTGAGAGTCCGCTTCGTGGGTGCTGTGTCCTCACATGGTGGAGAGAGAGCTCTGGTCCCTTCCTCTTCTTTTTTTTGAGGAACATTAGCCCTGAGCTAACTACTGCCAATCCTCCTCTTTTTGCTGAGGAAGTCTGGCCCTGAGCTAACATCCATGCCCATCTTCCTCTACTTTATATGTGGGACGCCTACCACAGCATGGCTTGCCAAGCGGTGCCATGTCCACACCCGGGATCTGAACCAGCGAACCCCGGGCCGGCGAGAAGCGGAACATGCAAACTTAACTGCTGCGCCACCGGACTGGCCCCCCTTCCTCTTCTTATAAGGACACTAATTCCATCATGGGTATGCCACCCACCTGGCCTCATCTAAACCAAGTCACCTCCCAAAGGCGTCAACTCCAGATGCCATCACACTGGGGTGAGGGGTTCAACATCTGTATCTGGAGGTTACAGACATTCAGGCCCAGCAATTACACCTTCACTTTTCATGCGCTCTAACAAGTGGAGGAAAAGAGAGCTCAACTCCAGGATCATCTCCATTGAGGATCCTCCTGGTGGGCAAAACAGGCAGCGGGAAGAGCGCCACAGGGAACAGCATCCTCTGCCAGCCAGCGTTTGAGTCCAGGCTGGCGGCCCAGTCCGTGACCAGGACGTGCCAGAAGGCGACAGGCACCTGGAACGGGAGGAACATTCTGGTGGTTGACACGCCCTCCATCTTTGAGGCCAAGGCCCAGAACCAAGAGACCTACAAGGACATTGGGGACTGCTACCTGCTCTCGGCCCCAGGGCCCCACGTGCTGCTGCTGGTGACCCAGCTGGGGCGCTTCACTGCCCAGGACACGCTGGCGGTGAGGAGAGTGAAGGAGGTCTTTGGGGCAGGAGCCGTGAGACACATGGTCGTCCTCTTCACCCACAAGGAGGACTTAGGGGGCGACTCCCTGGACGAGTATGTAGCGAACACGGACAACCACAGCCTGAGGAGCCTGGTCCAGGAGTGCGGGAGGAGGTACTGCGCCTTCAACAACCGGGCCACCGGGGAGGAGCAGAGGGAGCAGCTGGCCCAGCTGATGGCCGTGGTCGAGAGGCTGGAGAAGGAGCGCGAGGGCGCCTTCCACAGCAACGACCTCTTCTTTGATGCACAGATGCTCCAGCGAGACGGGGCCGGGGTGGGTGGAGACCACGGGTGCTACCTGGCCAGGGTGCAGTTGCAGGTGGAGAAGCAGAGGCGAGACCTGACAGAGAGCGAGAGTAACTGGGCGCTCAAGGCGCTCCTCAGAGCCAAGAACTGGATGATTTTGCATTATGAGTTTTGTGTTTTTCTTGTTTGGTGTAGTTTACTTTTTCTTCTTATTTTACTGCTCATCTTGTATTATCATTGATTCCGTGTGTCAGAGCATTTTCTGAAGAATCCCCTCATGAGACTCATGGTTCTGTGTGTCCCCTGTTCTGAAATTGTCACGCTCTGTAGAGGACACGGTTTGTTGTCTGTGCAGCTCCCTCCCCTCCCTTTTGGACCTCTGGTTTGGCTCAGCCTCCTCCTCTCCCGAAGGGAGCCCTGCACCTCAGAAGGAGGTGACAGCAGGCTGCCTGTGTCCAATCCCATGCTCGTTGCCAGTGACTAGTTCAGGAACAGTCCTGAGACCCAATTCAGGCAGATGAGAAGTGAAGAAACATCTGCAGGGGTGGGGCCAGAAGGTCTCTCCCTTCCCAGGAGAAACGCTCAGAAAGAAACAGTCTCTCTTCTTCCTCTGGGCACGCTTGAGTCTGAATGTGATGCTCAAAACTCTAGCAGCCACTTTGCTACCAGCCCGATGTTGAAGGCGACACTTCAAAGCAGAGCAGAGCGATGGAACAAACCTAAGCCCTGAGTCAACCAGCCCTGAAGCCCACTCTATCTCTGAATTTCCAGTCATGTCACTCAATGAATTACCTTATTGTTTACGCTACTTGAGTTTGGGGTCCCTTTTACCTGAATTGAAGGCATTTGCACTAAAGAAGACTTCTCCATATTCCTTTACAAACTCCTTAAATCTGTCAGAACTTCCCACTCTGACGCTTCCTCCGAGGAAGTGGCATCAAGAATAAATGAACAGACCTCTCTGTTCTTGTTCCCAGAATCAGGAAGGACCTCCCTCTGCTGCTAAAGTGCCCACTGCGTAGTAGGCCCTCACTGAATCCCGAATGAAGTGGAACCCCTTTTAGCTGGATTATTTTGAAGAGTGACAGTGAGAGGCGGGGGGGAAGTGTGGCCGCCTCTGGGCGGGTTTTCTGTGTGCTTCCTTTACTGTTTTGGGGAGAAACAGAGCTCACCTTTGAGCACCTTCCAGGGACTATTTTGGTGAACGTCCATGTGTGAGGGAAGGGTTGCCAACCCCTCTCTCCTGCTCTGCTGTCAAACATCTCTAGGTTAACTCTCCAGCTTGACTCCCCCTAGAAATCGGCCATGGTGGAGCGTCATCTGGATTCCCAGCGGCACTGCTTGTGATGAAAGAGATGCCCTGCTGGTGCCCCACATCCCTGGGAGGCCTGGACGGGACCGTCTCCGCCCCTGGAGGGAGGCCATCCTCATCCTGCTCCCTGAGACTGACTTGGGCCGAGTCTACACCTGGTCCTGCTTTATGCCTTCCCTGGAGGGAGGATGAGACCCATCACCAACCATGTCCTGGACGACTGGAGCGGTGGCCCAGAGGGCTTCAAGGCCGGCATGGCCAGACCCTAAGTCTTTGCCTTCCTCTGCTCAGCACACTCTCCCTCTGAAGGCCCAGGCCTTGAAGGTCCGGGGCACACCTTACAGGGGGCCCAAGACAAAAACTGGTTCCCTCCCCAATACTGCTGCCCGTGATGACATTGTATTGATTCCACCTCCTCAGTGTCTCAGTGTGTCCTTCCTCTCTGTCCCCATTCCTATTGCTACAGCTCAGGCCCTGATCGCGGGGATGAATTCTGTTTTTCCAAATGTTATTCTGTCCCCAGGCTTGCATTTATATAACCCAACTGCCACGTTGCCGCCACGGGGTCTTCCTAAACTATCCTAACCTTCTTAAAAGCCTCCAGTGACTTCCTGTTCTCTGTGAGACAGCCTTCGAGGTCTGAGGTCTGAGGGTGCCGCACAGGCCCCTCCCCGCCCCCCCTCTCTGCTCCCCTCCTCCCAGAGCTGATTCTCATTCCCTCCCTGACTGTGGCCTCCCTCAGCCTGAAGTGAGTCCAGAGAGGCCAGCAGGCTCCTCGTCGGCTCAAGCACCACCCCATCCAGGGAGCCTCTGCTGAGCCTGGTGCTCTCCTTTTGGCTGACACTTTACCTCCAAGCGAATTTCCCTTCCACCCCAGTTTTACATGGCTCCATCCCTCTAGCGCTCCCCTGCTTTCGTGGAGCAGGAACCTTGTGTTATTTATCTTACATTCCTGGTGCCGAGTGCAGAACCTGACAATCAGTGCGCATGTAACAAATGTCTGTGCAGCTGGACTGAATTAAGCCAAGGGAGGGGAGACCACGTAAGGCTGGACAATTTGGGAAGACTGCCTCGAGGAGGCAGTCCTCGGGCTGAGCACTCAGAGCTCCTTAGGGTTCCGAGGGTCTGAGGGGCTTATACACAGCATGCCCACATGTGTTTGCAATCAGCTCTGTGAGGGAGCTGTTGCGATCAACATGGCACTCTTCACATGGACGGCGGTTTGTAGAATGACACTTGGGTGTCACAGTCAAGTTCCTGAGACACACTCTGGAGTTAAACACTGACCCATCCAGTCACAGGCTGCCTGGGACGATGGCAGGCCTCCCCTACTGGGTACAAAGGAGCAGAGGACGGGGGCAGCTTCCAAAAAGAAGGAGAGGGTGGGAAAGGGGCCACCCCGGGACCTCCTGTTCCCATTGAATTCGCACCTCTGCTCAGATTTCACCCCAGTGTCTGTCCTCTTCTCTTCACCACCACTGAAATGCGGAACACCACCCTTTCCCCAGATTCCCACAGATGGCACATGATTGGACTGTGTTCAGGGTTAAAGGTGCTGCATCACGACGCAGCGCCACCAACAATGGACGTCTACTCTATGACAGAGGTCCGCAAACTCCAGTCCTTGGCTCAAATCCACCCTGCCACCTGTTTGTACAGCCTGTGAGGTGAGAAGGGCCTAGAGCTGAGAAGGGTTTTCCCATTTTTAAATGAAGAAATCAAAAGAAGAATGACACTTCACCACCACATATGAAAGTTACATGAAATCCAAATTTCAGGGTTCTGAGTTTTATGGGAATGCAGCCTCGCACCTCATGCATGTCTCGTCCACAGCGGCTTTTGCACAACCAGGGTAGAGCTGAGCAGCTGCAACCGAGACCACATGGTCGGCTGAGCCTGGAAGACCCAAGCTCTGGCCTTGCCTCGCCCTGCTCTGAGAAGTTGAGTTCCTTTCTTTCCCTTGACCAACTCGTCTTTCCCCCAGGCGCGGCCCATCCTGCCGCTGGGACTCCTGTTCTCTGCTCCCCGCTCAGCCCAGGGCTCCTCTGGCCCTTCTTCCCAGCCTCTGCCCTCCTGCGCAATTCCCCCCAGAATGTCCTCTTCTCTCTTGTGCGGGTGGGGATGGGGATGGGGTGTCATCTTTTACAACCTATGATGGAATCTGAGTATGTTTCCGCGTGAAATAAGGAACTGTGCTACCAGCTTTTGATGGAACCTGTTTGTGCCTCAGGGGCAGGCCTGGCAAAGGGGAGCCCAGAGGCAAGGCACTCACACAGTGTCCCCGTCCACTCCCTCTGCCCCCGCAGGCCCCTGAACAGTCAGGACAGCATCCAGTGCGTTTAGTATCTACTCTCACAATTGTTAGCAAAGTAAAAAAGGAAAATATTTCTTTCCTTTGGATTTTATTTACCTAAAAGCACTTGAAGAAAATGGATGACATGTTTGATGCAAGGAGGAGAAACTGAAAGTGAAATTATGTAAAAAGCAAATAAAGTACCCTACAAACAGAGATGGTGACTAAAAAAAAAGCTGATTTAGAACTCATCTGAAAATGCTCAGTGTCCATGAGAAATACACAAGTTAATTAAAACAGCAAGAAAAATCAAAGTGCATATGACAATAACAGCAGATATTCCAAGGTGAGCAAGCATCCAGTTCTTGGCTCTGAGGAGCGCCTTGAGCACCCAGTTACTCTCACTCTCTGTCAGGTCTCGCCTCTGCTTCTCCACCTGCAACTGCACCCTGGCCAGGTAGCGCCTGTGGTCTCCTCCACCCACCCCGGCCCCCTCTCGCTGGAGCATCTGTGCATCAAAGAAGAGGTCGTTGCTGTGGAAGGCGCCCTCGCGCTCCTTCTCCAGCCTCTCGACCACGGCCATCAGCTGGGCCAGCTGCTCCCTCTGCTCCTCCCCGGTGGCCCGGTTGTTGAAGGCGCAGTACCTCCTCCCGCACTCCTGGACCAGGCTCCTCAGGCTGTGGTTGTCCGTGTTCGCTACATACTCGTCCAGGGAGTCGCCCCCTAAGTCCTCCTTGTGGGTGAAGAGGACGACCATGTGTCTCACGGCTCCTGCCCCAAAGATCTCCTTCACTCTCCTCACCGCCAGCGTGTCCTGGGCAGTGAAGCGCCCCAGCTGGGTCACCAGCAGCAGCACGTGGGGCCCTGGGGCCGAGAGCAGGTAGCAGTCCCCAATGTCCTTGTAGGTCTCTTGGTTCTGGGCCTTGGCCTCAAAGATGGAGGGCGTGTCAACCACCAGAATGTTCCTCCCGTTCCAGGTGCCTGTCGCCTTCTGGCACGTCCTGGTCACGGACTGGGCCGCCAGCCTGGACTCAAACGCTGGCTGGCAGAGGATGCTGTTCCCTGTGGCGCTCTTCCCGCTGCCTGTTTTGCCCACCAGGAGGATCCTCAATGAGGACGATGTTCCAAACTGATTATCTTCTCCTCTGTCTACAAACAAAGAATTTTTGGATCTTCCCAAGTTAGTGATTTTTAAGAGTTTTATGTTACAGACCCTCATGATATCTCATAAAAGCTGTGATTCTGTCTCCCAGAAAAACAGTCACATCTAAACACATCCAAAAGTTTGATCCAACGTTAGGGGTTATTGGATCACAGGGGGTCCACATCTGGACCCACAGACCGGAGTAAGAAGTGCTACGCTAAGGAGGCTGCTCCAAGCATCTCATCTACACCTGGGAAAATACAGTTTTTCTGAAAGAAAAGTGGTCCCTGTGCTTTTCCGTGGACGGTGCCTAGGCCAGTGTCACACTAAATAAATGTGAGATTAGAAGAAGGCAGAGGATGGGAAGTCATTGAGAAAATATTATCACCTCTTTTCCACTCACAAATTCCCAGGCACATGTGTATAGAAGTGCTCAACACACACATCCGAACCTTGGGGTTAAAGGGAGTCTCCCATGTCAGAGCTGGAGTGACCTCCCACCCAGGACCAGCTGAACGTCTCTGGGTCTCTGCCCTTTGGGTGGGGGGTTGGATGCTAGAAATTGAGATGACAGAGGTCACAGTTAATGTCAAGGACAAGTCTGGGAGATGACTCTGCATGGGTGGCTGAAGACGAGTGGAAGATAAGACCATTAAATGTACATGTGTTGGAAAGACCATCTATCTGGATGATTGAATCACAGGAAATTGTTAAAATAAAGTGGTGCTGGAGAGGGCAACACTGAGCCAAGAGCTAAGATCTTGAAGGGATGCAGAGGGTGAGAGCTGAGGATTTCTTGAGCTCCTATGAGCCCAAACGAATCCTAAATTCATTCTAGGCTCCGAAAGTCTATTCTTTTATTTCTTCTATTCTGGGTAGGTCCTTCCTTTCCTAAAGCATTCTGGGTGTTCTGTAGCAAACACGGTTACGAAATCTCTATGGGGAACTTTTCCTTTTCTTCAGCTAAGAGCAGACAAGGAAGGAGAAACATTTTCACAATTCAGTTTCAAATCCTCCAACTTCAGACCAGAAGTTTCATTTCCACGTTTCCCACATCGTGTGCAGGGGCAGCATCACACTGCCGCGTGTGAGCGGGATTGATGACAACGGGGAAGGTAGAGAATAAATGACAGTTGCCCTTTTCTCCTCCTGTTTAAAACAAGTGGGTTTCCATCCGTGTGTCGGAGGTGGGGGCCAGGCGGACAGAGAACAGGGACTCCCCCGCTGCCCGCAGCTCCCGAGACCTGCGAGGCTTTCTTACCTTCAACTATAGTTCCGTATCTGCTCCTCTGAAGCCCTTCCATTCTCTTCTGCAATCAAAACAGGAAAGGAATAAAAAGCAAGTGTCCATATGGGAGTCGGTGAGGCCTGAGAATGCCTCCAGTTGAGATTCCTAAGAATAACTACCCTTAGATGAGCCATTTCCACCGCTCATTTTTCTAACTCATATTTTACTTTCAAATGTCTACAAATAACTTTAAGCTAACCAGACGATTCTAAGTTATGTTAACGCAAGGCAACTGACTGTTGCTTTTTTTCCCAGCTTACAGGAAAGCAGGAAGTATTTTGAAACCAATCAGTTGATTATCTCCCTCCAACTTGAAAAGGCATAAAACGAAGACAAAGCATTCTTCTATGGAACGAGGAGTGAGACATCATTATTATTTTTTTATTGGAATCAAAGTAGGTAAACATACTAGAATAGAGAAAAAAATGCCTTGCTGTAAATGACACTGATTGGTTTAAAGTACTTGGAATTTCCAGTGCTGGAAACTCTGTGTCAGATGGATATTCTAGTGGCAAAGAGGAAAGTGCAATGTACCTTCCAATGGGAGGATGGAATTGGGGCCGAGGACTCCTTCAAGGAGTGCCAGGAGAGGAAGGAGTGGAAGATGGCCGAGCACGACCACCTTCCTCCCTCCCCCTGAGCAGCTGGTGGAGAGAAGGTGGTGCTGTGTCTGAAGGGAAAGAATCAACACTCAGGACAAAGTCAAGATAAACTCGTTTCCTGCTCAGTTTTCAATCAAACGTCTATCCCAGTAGGTTCTGATGTCCTGGTCTCCCAATAATCACCACTTTTCTATCACAGCAGATTTAACCAGAAATTGGCACAACCATTGGCATAAATGTTTCATTCAAATGAGGCATGATATTGTGTCATTCTTCTCGGTGTTAGAAAGGGTACACATACGTTAAAAAAGGCAAGCATGTGAAATTCAACCATAATTAAGATGAACTCTATGAGTGTGTTTTATTTATTCAGTTTTAAAGATTATCCCGTTATGGGACAAACTTCTTAGGTGGAGAAATACACAGTTATAAAACTAATACCCACCATCTGCAACGAACAAATGTAAGGATGCTGGCATGTTTCCTGCAGCTGTACTGTTTGATTGAAAAAGTTAAAATATTCCCCGTGTACTTCATTTATTTTTTTCTACTCCCCGGTCTCATTCTCCCTCCCCCTGCCCTTCAGAGGCAACCATATTCTGAGGTTTTTATGTATCATTCCCATTTGTGTATTTAAGCTTCGACATACACATGTATCTATAGATAATATATAGCACTGCTTTTGTATTTTAAACTTTTACATAAATGACATTATTTATGTAACATTTTATCCAATTACTTGTTAACAAACATTTAAGCTCTTTCAAAATAACTGCCTGCCACCGTGAACAACGCTGCACAACCACCCCCACACAGATCTCCTCGTGCTCAGGTGCAACAGGTCACCTGGGACACAGACTTCCCAGCTGACTCCACGCTGCCAAGTTGACTCCAAGAGGGCTGTGCCAAGTCCCCCTGGCACCAGCCGTGGGTGAGAATTCCCCAAATCTTCGCTTTTGCTAAAACCGCTCAAATTCTCCGACATCTTTTCTACCTTAGGCGACATTTCTGAGGCTTGGAAACCTCAGAAAATATGCTGGAATGAATCTAGCGATGCGGTAAAGACGATGACCGTGCTGGCGATGCTGGTGACGAACTTCACCATCGTGCTGATCCCCGTGCGGTCGCTCACAGCTTTCAAAGTTCTTTCACGTCCTTTATTTCACTTGTTCTCCTAGATTCCCCGTGCTGTGATCAAGATAGGTGTTAACATTTAAAATATTAGGAAACTGAGCATGAAATGACCTGCCCGAGGTCACACAATTGCCGTGGAGCTAAGGGCAACAAATGGATGCTTTGCCTGTACACTCTCCTTGATTCCACAGGAGGAAAGAGGTTGTTCCAAGTCAGTCCACAAGCCTCTTGGAACACCACACGCCAGGCTGTCAGCCCATGGTCAGGACACAGACTGATACTGACAGGCTGGAGGCCAGCCCTAAAACCAACACAGAGAATTGTACTGCAAAATCTTGAGTACATATTTTTCAATAAATAAATAAGTAGAAAGATAAAATTGCAGGCGGCAGAAGCTGTTCTGAACGGAAGTATTTCAGTTTAAAACAGCCTGGTGTTTTTACTTGACTTAGTGTGACCCAAATGCAACAATGAGGCTGTCACAAAAAACCAATCGAACTCAGATCACGTGATCCGAGGAGCGGGGCAGGAGTTCTCCAGAACCATCTTCCCCGTGGCTCAGGCTGCAGGAGCAGACCCGAGTCCCACTGAGGAATAGAGTTTTAGGCAGCTATGAGCAAATTACAAAGTGTCCAGAGGGAGTCAGACAGGATATTGACGGAGATGCTAACAGGAGTCATAGACAAAATATTAAGAGGACTGAGCCAAGCTCAGGAGAAGCCTGGCGGAAGCACTGCAGACCTGAAGGAGTGTGGCAGCGCCAGGCTCAGAGCAGGTAAAAGCGAGAGAACTGAGAATGGAGGCAGAATTCTTCTCCAGAAGAAAAATTCTACTAATCTTCCCCTACGTGGGGCCCGGAGTCGTGAGACAGCGGCAGTCAGCGGGCAAGCAGAGAGGATCACAGCATCTGACAGGATGGCAGGAGGCCCCACTTACTAGGGAGGCTGAAGCAAGGGGACATAATGCACCTTCTGACTTTACAATTACGCGAGCCCGATTTCTTCACGACGATACCTCACTTTATCAAACCCCGGGAAAGCAGGCTCTCTAACGCTGTCTGAGGAGAGACAAAAATATTTCCTGTCTGCCTTGTTCACGAGTGTCTCCTTCACTCGTCTGCCCCCGTCCCTGTACTCCCTAGGGGTACGGTCACTTGCTTGGCAGTTTAGTCATTGTGATTTCGGGACGCGTCTCTCGCATAAGGTCTGGCGGACAAAGGGGTTGTTTCCATTCGCCCTGAACATGAGTCTGTTTGCCACAGAGCAAAGTCCACATCGTGTCATAGGAAAGGTGTGGGGCATTTGGGGGAGAATGTGTGGTTTCCAGAAGATCAATATCACAAAACAAAGTCCACCGAGGGGCCCCGTTTGGAACATGTGGCTCACTGCGGTGGGAAAATAATGACCGCACATTTGCCTATGGCGCCCTAAGGGTCCTGTCTGCAGGCCCAGGCCTCTCTGGGACCCCGCGCATGTCAGGGCTTGGGGCGGGGGATATGAGAAGTTAAGAGGGAAAAACTGAGAAGTGCGCCCCCACCTCGCTCGGGCACCTTGGGAGTTTCCGTTTCTCATCTGTTAAATGGCAGGAGAACACTGGTCCAGCTTTATGAAACCCTGAGAGTCTCATGAAGACCAAGCGGCTAAGAAGTAGGCAATGGGACGGAGAAGCCCGCAGCGCTGTGGCTCGAGGGCTGGCAACGCAGGGGGAGCGTTTCCAAGTCTGCTTTGCACCCCTAGAAATCTGCTGTTGCCCATAACGCTCACCGTCATCGCCCCCTTTCAGGCTGGGCGAACACAGAAGTATGGGAACCCATGTGGGACCACACCAGAAGTCAGCAGCCTGGACTAACCCCTGGGCTCTCCGCCCCCCCGCAGACGCTGGGCCCCTCACCGGGTCCCCTTACCGGGCGCGGGGGGCGCGTCGGGTCCGCGGGTCGGGAAGGCGGCGGGGCGGACGCAGTGAAGGAGGAAGCGGGCGTGAAGCCGAAGGTTCCAGGCTTGGCAGCAGGGAAAGAGGAGAAAAGGCGCTTATGGAGCGCCCCCCCTTCCCCGCAGCCAAGGACGCGTCCCTTGGGGTCGACTGCGAAAGGCTGCGCACCGGACCCGGGAGCAGCGAGCGCGCGGGCGTGCGCGTCCCCCTGCACCGGCCGCTTCCTGTCAGAGCCCGCGGACCGCCAGGCCCCCTCCCATTTCCTTTCGCGACTTGTTAGAATAAGCAAGATGCGGAGGAAGAGGCTGTGCAGGCAGTGACGGATCCCTCGGGTTCAGAAACGCCCCCTGTGACCCTGGAAAGTTCTTGTGGGGCACCAGCCGCTCCCCTCAGCACCCGTCGCAGGAACACCTATGCCACCCAACTCCCCAGGCCCCTTCTCCATCCTCTGATTCCAGAACGTTCCTGCTTACCAGGGAGGAAAGGCACTGCTGGTCCACAAAGGGCCTGGAAGCACAGCGCTGAGGACGTGACTTTGAGGGGCTCCCCAGGCCCCGTGTGCTGGCTGCCCCTTCTGTGCCATCTGACAGACAAGCCCCATGGGGCCTTACTGGGACTGGAACTTGTATGTCGATTGTTAGGCGCGGGTTGGGAGCAGGGCTGTAGCTCCTAGGTTTGTCAACTGATGGCACATTTAAGGCCAGAGCAACGGACTTAAAACGACTATGTTGCAAAGCCAGCTGGAGAGCACAGCGTGGGCTTAGGCAGGAGCCAGTCTTGTCCCAGAGAATCTCCAGATTCCTTTCTGTTGACTTTTGAGTTTAGGCTCAGAGTCACATAATAATGATTGTCTAAGATTTGTTGGGGAAAATACATTAAATCTCCCGCCAATCCACAAAACCTCTCCACCAAAATAGAAGAGAAAGAAACAGTTTTGTCATCGAACAAGTGTTAGAGTGGCGTCACATCACAGTCCTCGAAGAGATTGCAAAGACAAGGACATCCCACCCTGTCAGACAGCCCAGCAGATGCCGCCCACGACTTACATGGTCTCGAGATAAACCGTTACTAGTCCCCAAATAAGAGAACTTGACGACGCCAGTTGTCACACGGAGTTCATCCTAAATTCACCTGGTAATTGGGGTGACCACCTGTGTTACCGAATTGCCTTTATCCAAAGGAAAAGTAAACTTGTCACATTTTATTCTTCTTCAGAGAAAGGGAAGCACAGCCCTGGACAAGGATAAAAAATGAATGCAAGACCGACCCACTGCAGAGAGGGTGAAGGGGGTTGATTTGCACAAGAGGTGCCAGAAGCAGTTCAGTGACAACGTAAGAAGTCATAAGAGGTCATGACCTTCTGCAGCTTCTCCATGACACCCATGGCCTCTGCTGCCATTAGCCTCAGGGAGACTTGCATGCACACATTGCTCATTGAAAGTTTAACCCAGTGAATAAATGAGGTTGACGAATGCAAAAGATAAGAAGGATACAGTGTAGGAGGTGAAAGCAAAGGATAAGGATCTCAGAGTTTATCTAGAATAGCTCTTTTCCTTCTTTTTTTTTCTGTCACTTTACAGATAAGGAGACTGAGACCAAGAGGAGAGAAATGCTGTTCAGAAAATCACATAGTTAATTTTAGTAAATGGTGTGAGGTATGCATCAAGATTCTTGACAAGTAGAAGGTCAATTTTCCATCTCCATATCTTGAAAAGACTATTCTTTCTCTATTGAATTACTTTGTAAGCTTTGCTAAGAATTAATTGATCATATTTGCAGAGGTCTATTTCTGGACTCTATTCTGTTTCATTGATCTATATGTCTAACCTTCACCAAAACCCTGGAGTTATGATGACTGCAGATTTATAGTAAATCTTGCAATCAGGGAGGGTAAATCCTCCAACTTTTTCTTATTTAAAATACTTTTCATTGTTTGTTTTTTTATATAAGTTTTAAAAGCAGCCTGTAAATATCTACAAGAAGTCCCACTCAGATTTTGATTAAGATTGCATTGCTCTGTAGATTAAATTAGGGAGAACTGACATCTTAATAACATTGAATCTTCTTATCCAGGAACATAGTCTGTCTCTCCGTTTATTTTGGTCTTAGATTTTTCTCAAAATCAACATTTGTAGTTTTCAGCATAAAAATCTTAGATTTATCCCAAAGAGGTTTTTATGGTTTTTAATGCTATTGTGATGGTACTGATGATTTAATTCCACTTTCCAGTTGTTCATTGCAGAAATACCATTGATCTTTGCATGTTGACCTTGTATTCTCCTACTTTGCTAAGCTAATTCATTAGTCCTAGAATATCTTTTTTTCTCGACTCTTTGGAGTTCTGTATGTAGACAATCATGTTATCTTTGAATAAAGAGCTTTATTACTTCCCTTCCAATTTGTATGACTTTAATTTCCTTTCCTTGCCTCATTTCGCTGGCTGGATGCCCATTACTATGTTGAATTGGAGAGGTTGGGATGGACAGCCTGACCTTTTCTTGACCTTAAGGGAAAAGTATTGTTTACACCTTCTGTAATCTTACTGATTTTCTGCCTGGGTGTTTTACTGATTACTAAGAAAGGAGGTTTAAAGTCTGCAATTATAATTTAGGATCTGTTTATTTATCCTTTTGATTTGTTGAGTTTTAACTTCATGTCTTTTGAAGCTCTATTTTAGGTGCATACATTTTTAGGATTGTGTCTTCCTGGTAAATTAACACATGTATCCTTATGTAATGTCTGTCTTTCTCTTCAGTAAGGTTCCTTGTTCTATAGACTACTTTTTTATCAATGTAGCCATTCAGCTTTCCTTTCGTTAGTATTTTCATGGTTTTTCTTTCCCAATTCTTTTACTTTTAGCCTGTCTATATTGTTCTGGTAGACAGAATTCTAAGATGGCCCACGATCCCCCTCTACTCGTGTACAAGCCCTGGATAATCCTCTCCCTCTGAGTGGGGCAGACCTGTGAATAGGATGGAGGTCACTTTAGATGGCAATGATGAAGAGACCCCCAGATGTAATTAGGGTCCCTACTCAGCTGGCTTTGAATTAGTCAAAAGGGAGGGTGTACTGGGTGGACCTGACCTGCTCAAGAAAGCCTTAAAAGCCAGAGATTCTCCTGCTGACTTTGCAGAAGGCAAATATCCATGCCGTGAACTGCCTATCAAGAGGGGCCACCTCTAGAGCCTCTGGGAGGACCTCAGTCCTACAGCCACAAGCAACTCAATTCTGCTAACAACTCAAGTGAATTTGGAAAAGGACCCTGAGCTTCAGATGAGAACCACTGCGTGGCTGAGCCCTTGACTGAAGCTTTGTGAAGCTCTGAGCAGAGGACCCAGTTAAGCTGGTGCCCGGACCTCTGACCCACAGAAACCATGAGATAACAAATGTATGTTGTTTTAAGTTGCCAAGTCTGAGGTCATTTGTTAGGCAGCAATCGAAAACCAGTCCAGTTGTTATATTTACAGTGAGTTTCCTGTAAATAGCCTACAGATTGGTCTTGATTTTTAACCCTATCTTATAGTCTCTGCTTTTTATTCAGGGGGTGTTTAGACCATTTATCACAGTGAACTTGTAAATAATATTAGACCACTTCGCATGTGGTTTAAGAAACATACAACAGTATAGTTGCAATTTCTCCCTCCCACATGTTGTCATGTTTGCCTTTTGCATATGCTGTAAATTCCCTAATATGTTATTAGTAGTTTTGTTTTACACAATTATCTTTTAGAGCTATAAAATGTAAGAAAAATGTCCTTTATATTTATCTTCTTTCTTTTGGTCATTTCTGGAGCTTTTAATTTATGTAAATAAAGATTTCTGTCTGGTATCACATTAATTCCTTCTGCCTGAAGAACTTCTTCTAATATTTCTTTCAGCACAGGTAAGCTGACAATGAATTATCTCAGCTTTTTTTAGCTAGACAGTCTTTATTTCACCTTCATATTTGAAGGAAATTTCTGTTGTTTATAGAAATCTGGGTTGACACTTTTGTTCTTTAGTATTATAAAGATGCCACGCCATTGTCTTCTGAATGGCAGGCTCTGACAAGAAATCATCTGTAATTACAATATTTATTTCTCTAATATAACGTTTTTTCCCCTGGTTATTTTTTTTATTTTTATTTTTTATTTTTTGGTGAGGAAGATTGTTGCTGAGCTAACATCTGTTGCCAATCTTTCTCTACTTTGTCTGTGAGATGCCGCCACAGCATGGCTTGATGAGCTACGTTTAGGTCCATGCTTGGAATTCGAAGCCCAGGCCACTGAAGCGGAGCACACGAACTTAACCACTACACCACTGGACGGCCCCTCCCCTGGTTATTTCTAAGTTTTTGTCTTTATCTTTGGTTTTAACAGTGTGGATATGAAGCGTCTAGACTTTTGTTTGTTTGCTTGCTTCTGTGTTTATTCCGCCCGGGCTTCTCTGTGATTCTTGGACCTGTGGCTTGGTGTCTTTCATTATTTTTAGAAGAGTCTCGACCAAATCTCTTCACGTATTTCTTCTGCATGTCCTCTCCTTTCTCCTTCTGGGCCTTCAGTTATACGTATGTTAATCCGTTTGATATTGTCTACAGCTCTTGGATATTCTGTTCTGTTTCTTTTTCTCCCTCATTTTTAGCTTTTGTTTCAGTGTGGGGACTTTCTCTCCACCCGTCTTCAAGTTCACTGATTCCTTCGTCAACTGTGCTGAGTCTACTGATATCCCTGCTCAGGAAGACTTCATCTCCGACAGGGCTTTGGATCCCTGCCACTGATTTTTGACTCATGGTTTTCGTCTCTCTCTTGAAATTCCCCTTCTTGTAGTTCATGTTACCCACATATTTTATTCAGTCCTCGTTGTTATTTTAAAATCCTTGTCCAACTTCTGGACTGTTTCTGAGTCTGGCCTGTTGATTGCTTGGTCTTTTGGTAATGTACAATTTTTTTCTTGCTTTTTTTGAATGTTTCATAATTTTATTAAATTATAGACATCATGTGTAGAAGGAAAGTAGAAACTGAGATAAATAGTATTTGTGCCTAGAAGTGGAATCCCGTTTCTCCTGTCTGGCTGTGAGCATGGGGTTTGAGTCAGTCTACCCAGGAGGGGAGCTGGTGGGGGTTGTTGCTATGGTTCCCTTTGTGCACCTTAGGCTTGTATTTCCCGAGAGTTGCCTGTGCTTAGGGTGGGCACTCAGATGCCGTAAGGTTTTACTCAGTGTTCCTGCTTTGCCCGCCTTCAGCTTCCAGTCATCTCTGCACAACTCTGCCTCCCAGTGTCTCCAGGCCTGACCCTCCCTTGTGGTAGAGGCCACTGCTTGTTACTTGTTATTAAAACTGCTTGTCAATTGTTAATTGCTTTTGAGGCACAGAGTGGGGCAGGGCAGTGTCCTCTGTTCTTGTCCAGCTTCAGTCTCAGGCATCTTTGTGAATCTGGGCCTTGGGAGCTGGACTTTCTCCATGTGTCTAACTGGATTAGGGTCTCCAGAGAAACAGAACCAATAGGACAGACAGATATAGTAATATATCTTCTTACACTTGCACTTTGTAAACGTATTCAACAACTAATCATATCCCACCTTGCATTACCACTAGCTCCCAACTCTATACACTTCTATATAATGTGAAGTATTTATTCTCATGAATAATAAATATGGAATATTTATGAGTGTGAAATTTATTTATGAGTGTGAAATTTATTTATTGATGAGTATTTATTATTATGAAAAGTTTCCTCAGGTATTTCTATTTCTGTATCATAGTCACGGTATTTAACCTACAAAGTGCTTCCACCATATTATTTCATCATCCATGAAAGCTATAAAGATTAATATTAATATATGCATCTCAAGAAAAAAACGGAATCCTCTTGTGCCCCAGGTCTTGGAGCAAGTACACAGCAGACCAGCTCTGAAACACGAGCCCCTCAGGCCCCGTGGTGCATCTCCCGCTGTCTTTACTACTCCCCTTATCGCGCCCCTTGCGATGCCCCGAGGAGGGCATTTTACCCACGGACGTCCAGCCCTCCCTTGATCCAGCTATACATTTCTATATGCTACGGTCCACATGAGAATTTAAAAACCGTAATACTTATATTTACTTTAAAGTCACATTTCCATTTATAAACAAGGCAGAAACAATAAGTAATGACAAATATTGGAGGGCATTTGCGGACACATGTACGCAAGACAAGGAAAAAATGAAAGAATAACAGATTAAAATCAGCCCACTGGTAAGCAAAGCCTTGGCCCACAGCACTTGCTCCTGCACACGTTGCTCTGGAGCCAAACTGGGGACACGGGCCATCCCCCCGGCTCTGCCCCTTTCTGCTGCCCCTCGGGTCGTCGAAGGAACCCCTGCCTGGCTCAGAGCCCCTCCATTAACCCGGCAGGGCTGCTGAGGACGCTAAAGGCGGGGATTAATAAGGGACATTTCCCCAGCCATGCTTCACAGACCCTAACGCACTGCAACGGTCGCCAGGCCCCTCAAGCCCCCCGACCACAGCCCACCCTAAGCCCGCAGCCCACCCCGGGCCTCCCCCCAGCCCTAACCCGTGGCCCCAGAGCGCTTTTGCGTAGGCCCCTAGTTCACGTGGAGCCAGCATGGTCCAGGGCGCCTGCGCACAACTGCCTACCTTCCCCACAGATGCCTCCTGGCGCATCCACACCTCCCGACTAGAGAAGAGAAGCGTCTGTCACATTCGGAAACAGAAATAAGGAAATCCTATCCTTTGATTACACAACTTAAGGATGGCTCTGGTTTTCTAACGATGCGGCATTCCAGCACTTTCGTGGGCTGGCCCATCCTCTGTAACACCCAACCATACAGCCACACCAGTCTAACCTCGGGTGTTCTGCGACTTTCTGCCCAGGCACCTGCCTCTCCTTCTCTTCTCCACTATCACAGAGAAGTTCGATTTTTTTTCTTTTGCATAAAAATCCAGGTAGATAACCACACTGAAGACATTACTCAAAATCCTGCTTCACTTTGGAAAGACTAGAACCATGAAAAGTGCAAAAAAAAAAAAAAAAAAAGGAAACTGTTATTTTCAGTATAATTACGTTTTTCTTGTGGGTAGTAAATCATTGTACAAGTAGGTAAACTGATGTGTCAGATGTAAACGTTAACATGTATGCCCCTGATATCGCTTCATTGATGATCCTAAAAGCCCATGAGGATCACAAAGGGATGAATCTACCATGTTGAGAACTAGAAAACTGTTAAGCGAGGCGACCCTGGGGCTGAGTGGTTAAGTTCCTGTGCTCCACTTGGGAGGCCCAGAGTTCACCAGTTTGGATCCCAGGCGCAGACCCACACAGCAGTCATCAAGCCATGCTGTGGTGGAGGCCTGCGTAGAAGAACCAGAATGACCTACAACTAGGATATACAACTATGTACTGGGGCTTTGGGGAAGGAAAAAAAAGAAGAAGATTGGCAACAGATGTCAGCTCAGGGCCAATCTTCCTTACCAAAAAAGAAAAGAAAAGTATGGTTTTCCATACTTTTCGAATGTCTGTTATGGTCTGAAGGTTTGTGTCCCCTGGGAGGTGATTAGGCCATGAGGGCAGATCCCTTATGATTGAGAATTGTGCTCATATACCACAGGCCCCAAGAGCTGGCTCATCCATTCACCATGTGAGGACACAGCCAGCCAGCATCCGGAACGCCAAAGAGGGGTCTCACCAGAACCCGACCAGGCTGCCATCTTGATCTGGGACTTCCAAATCCGGAACTGTGGGGAAAAAAGTTTGTTGTTTATAAGCCACCCAGTCTGCAGCATTATTTTTTTTAAAACTAGCAGCCCTAACGGACTAAGACCGTGTCTAAACTTTTTAAAACGCTCAAAATAAAAATCTTTGCTTTCCTTTTGCCTAATCCATTTTCTAATACGAACTATCACTCACTTCATTATTTTTCAAGAGAGGAAAGATGCATCAAGACTAAAACGTTTAAAGGACATTTTAAAGTTAGGCCAATTTATTTTAAAATTATATACATTAGCCAAAACTGAAACTTGAAAACTTAACAAGTGAACTTCGAGCTTTTACAAAATTGATGCAGTGTTCACAGATTTCCGCGACATTAACACTCTGTCTGAAACTGCAGGATTCCTTTGGAAGGAGGTTTTAAGTCCCCCCTTCAGCTCCAAGCATTCAGCTCCTCTCCCGCCAGGGGAAGGCATTTTTAAGACCTGCGCTATCTGTCGCGGCGTCCGCCTGGCGCCTGGCGAGCAGCAGGTAGAGCAGGCCCAGGGCCCCCAGCAGCGCGGCCACGACCAGCCTTGGGCGACTCCAAGGCGCCCTCCCGCGCCCCCACAGCGCCGCCAGCAGCCCGCGCCCCCGCCGCCGCTGCACGCGGGCCGCCACGCTCTCCGCCACCCTGCGCAGCCGCTCCTCGGGGCGCGCGCGGCCCAGGGCGCGCGCCAGGCCATACACGTCGTTGGTGTAGGGCGCGCCCCCGTGCGCGCGCACCAGCCGCTCCAGCAGCGCCATGAGCTCTGCCACCTGGGCCTCCCGCTCCGCGCCGCTGGCGCGGTTGTCGAAGGCGCAGACGCGGCCGCCGCACTCGGCCACCAGTTCCCGCAGCGCGCGGTTGTCGGTGCAGCGCACGTAGTCCTGCAGCGAGGTCCCGGCCAGGTCCTCCTTGTGCGTGAAGAGCAGGACCGTGCGCGCCACAGCGTCATCGCCGAACATGGCCTTGAGCCGGCGCGCGGCCTGCTGGTCCTGGGCGGTGAAGCGGCCCAGCTGGCTGACGAGGAGCAGGGCGTGCGGCCCGGGCGCCGAGAGCAGGTAGCAGCGGCCCCTCTCGCCGCAGCCCGGCTCTGTCCTGGGGTCTTCGGCGCCGAACAGGTCCGGGGTGTCGATGACGTCCAGGTGCCAGCCGGCCCAGCGGCAGCTGCCCACGGCGCAGGTGGTGGTCACCTGCGCGGCGCTGAGCCTCGAGAGGAAGCGCCGCTGGCCCAGGATGCTGTTGCCTGTGGCGCTCTTGCCGGCCCCCGTCCTCCCGGCCAGGATGAGCCTGAGCCTGGGCTCCTGCGGGTCGTCCTCGGAACCTGCGCGGACAATGATTCGTGAGCCGCACGCCTGGAAGCGACTGAGCCTGCTGACCTGGACCTGCTGGACGCCTTTTGAACAAAGGGGAGCAATAGTGCCTCAGCCTTTGCTTTTAAGGCCAGCCTTCGCTGAGGTGATCTGGTTAGAGACTTTTGGACTCCGGGGTATCTTTACCCGTCTATGTCTTTCCTCTTTGGCGTCACCACATGCGCCTGGGGATGCTCCAAGACCCCGTGGGCTTTTCCCTAGAGGACGCCCCTTTGCAATTCCAGGCCGCATGGGCTGCATCTGACGTGACCTCTGGTCACCCACAGCGTGCAGAGCTGTTGCTTATTTCACGACTTCAGTGGCCTCTGCGATACTCTCCCAGGTGCCATCCCAGGAGGAAAGGCAGCAGGCCTCGTGTGGAAGGGCTGCCCAGAGCCCTAGACACCTGGGTTTGAGCTACAGCCCCGCCATCAGCCAGCTGTGTCACCTGGGAAGGTGCTTACTGTAAGAGTTAAACGTCTTCTGCAAAAATGGAAATAGATTGTTTCTCACAGGGATGTGGGGGGTGAGCTGAGACAAGCTCTCTTCTTCCCTCCCTCCTCCTTCCCTCCTCCCTTTCCTCTCTCTTAAACCTGCTGCCTAAGAAGACAGCGGTTTAACCTTCCATCCTGTTCTCTAACACCTTCTGCCTGGCAAATCGTGTTCCCTCTAGTCCATGATTGGATCCCTTCTCCATCCTCCTCTGCGGAGATCCGAGTAGATCCATGGTCCTCATTTCCCACTTTGGGATTGGAGGCGCAGGCTAGTCACAGAACTTAATGTCTCCCAGCAGGGCAGGGGCAGAGGTCCAGCTAACGTGCAGGTGGGGCTTGTCTCTGGTCAGTCTGGAGTTGGCTCGCCCCTCATCACCCAGAGCTCACCCCTGGGGGCAGGAACGCCTTGCGAGATGTGTTCTTACCATAGGCATTTTCTTCGTCTCTTACCATCCTCCGTCCTCCCATGCTACCTGCAAGAGTCCCAAACACAGTTTGATCTTTCGTTTCTCATTCATTTATTCATCAGATAGGTATAACTCCCCACAATGTGTCAGGCAAAGTGGAAAGAGCTGGTGACCCCACAGTGAGGAAGGCCATGGTTCCCTCCTGCCCCTGAACATCTGAGTTTAGGGAGGAACCTGGGAAGAGCCTGGGCTGAGGTTGGAGTGAGGCTGAGAACTTGGCTTTGTCATTTCAGGGACTCCAAGTGCAGCAGCAGAGCGCAGAGCGTGACACTCTGCGTCAGTGAGGTGGCTGTGGATGTTAATTTCCTAGGTAATTCTGTATCAGTACATGAGCCTTACATATTAAATTTTCCCAGGAGGTTCAGCAGCCAGAGGAGACTTTGGAAAACCCTGAGAACCCCAAAATTTGCCCAGTGACTTAGGGAACACCCTAGGGTGGTTGGCCTGGGAAACAAACAAGAAGAAAATTGCAGTTTTGTTTGTGGAAATTGGAAAACAGACATACCTCGCAAGCTGCTCTGGACAGCCTCTGACTCTGCTCTCAGCAAGCTGGATTATTTGGCTCGCAATGTGTCTAACTCTGATCTGTGTGCTGGAGAGACTGGGGCGCTCCCCTCCGTCTCCTGATGTTCTGCCCCAAATCTGAGGCTTCTCGAAGTAAACTGATGATGCCCAGTTCAACCATCATTTAATACAATAAACGTTCAGGGAGCACATTTGCCGGATCCCACAGGTACCCGGACGCAAGTGCACAGTCTCTCCTCCGTCTGCGTCTCCAGCCTCATCTCCAGCCACTCCCCGACTCGATCAGCCGCTCCACCAGGAGCAGACTTCAGGGCCTTTCCAGCCCACCTTGTGCTTTCCCTCCTGTGACCATTCATCCTCTCCCACGTTCTGTCTGAGTCCTGCCTGAGCTCACGTCCGTTTCTAATTCTCCCTGTCCCTGTTGTCCACCTGGTTACTGCAGGTGACCGTGTTCTCTCCCACTGGCACCACACAAGGGAAAGCAAAGCAGAGGTTTGCTGAATACCTTGTCTCTGGCCAAAGGACCAAGAGGACAGGTTTGCCTGGTCCTCAGTCCAAAGTGCTCATGTTCCTGCAGTAAGTGCCCTGCCACCTCCCCAAGCCTTAAGTTCAGCCCACGGGCCTCCTGTGATTGATTAGTTTGTGTGTAGAAATCAACAAGCTGCCGTAATTGACAGCAGAGCAGAAATGAGGAAACAGCCACAAGATTAGAACAAAGATCAAGAATTTAGCCAAAGTAAGCAGTCCTTGTCAAAGATGGAAATGAGAAAGTGTGCTGCAGGGAATTCACTGAGCCCTTGGGAGGCGTTTGGAACCTCCCGCGGAGTTTGGAGTGGGATTTGAACAGTTCTCCCAAAGTTCCTAAGAGCTGAAACCTGGGGTGCACAAGACGTATTGTTGCTGAGGAACGTCAGCCGTGTAGAATCCTGTCATCTGAAAGCTCCGAGGGTCGGAGTCTGTTTACCTAGTCCAGTGCTTCTTGAACCTGCTGTCTTTGGAATTGTCTAGGGGATTCTTTAAAATGAGGATTTCTTAGAGATTTTGATTCCCATATCTGTACTTTTGAGAAATAAGTTCCCCCTCCTGTGACTCTAAAGCGTTCGGTCCACGGTCTGAGTTTCTGATGAGTTATCCCATCGCCTCCTTCATTACACGGGTGAGAGGAGGCGAGGACGTCAAGACGGCGCAGCAGCCTGCAGAGCCCTGGGCAGCTGAGATTGGGGGCAGGTGTTGAAGGGCACACGTAGGGCGAGGGACTGAAGACCACGCTCGTAACCTTAGATGTCTCCTGCAAGACCCAGTTGTGGACAGAGCTGAGGAAAGTGGAGCGTTTCAGGAGGATTCAGTTCAGGTTTATACCGAATTTTCACTTTGTAACTTGCTCGAGTTTAGATTTGTATGTATGTCCTCAAAAATATTTTTTGCCTTGCTGAACATGCATGTGGGGAGTGTTTCTGCCTTCTAGAGTGTGCTGTGTTCCCTGTAGTGGTTCTAGCAAACACCTTCCTTATTTATTAGGGGAGGAGGGAAGGAGAGAGGATTTGATAAGACTGTGTGCCCTCCAGAGCTGGAGAAGCTGCGTCCCACTTCTTGGGAACTTACTCAATTTGAATCTCAGCACATCCTTAAAAACCTGGAGGTGTGAAGTGATTCTTTCTAGGCTCTGCTCCCCGCCACCCCTCAACCTCGTAGCTCACTCATCGGGTGACATACAGACACCGCATTCCGCACAGGTCCTCCTCCCCGGCTGGCTCCCTTGCCCTTGGGCTCACCTTTCCTGCAGAGTTGGTGAAGGGCTCTGACGCTGGCTCCCGGGAGCCTCTGACCTACTGCTTTCCCTTGGTTGTGAGGCCAGCAGGCTGTTTCCTCCCAGCACAGGAGGAAATCTGCCTCTCAGCCCTCAGAGCTCAGGAAGCTCGGGGCGGGAGGGTCCCGAGGTGACGACTTAAAGAGACAGAAGCATTTGCCAGTGCCCTGGTGGGTATCTGATGTTTCCACTGGGAAACCACCCCCCTCACTGTGGACTATGGTGACGTTTTCAGAAAGTCCTGTGACACCAACATCTTGTCTCCTAGTAGGGAAGAGCGTTTTAGGTTTCTGAGGCCTGTTTTCACTTCTGGCCTTTGACCGATAATCTTATACCCTTTTGCTTTTTATTTATTTTCCTGTAAAATGGCCTCTTGAGGGTCTCCTTCCCCAGGACAGGAATCCTTGACATGAGTGTGGACAGTGCTACCAGTGTGGACCTATCCGCCAGGAACATCACATGCAACTCTCATCATTCTCAAAGAAAAAGAGCTGTTTTCCAGCTGTTAAAAATAGCACAGCAGGTAGAGGATGGAAATTTTTCATACAAGGCTTAGTCTGTCCATCTCTGTTGGCATCTCCAACCCAAGTTACTGTCTCTCCTCTCAAGAGGGTCTTGAGAAAGGTGAGTAAAATGTGTGGAGGGAAGGCCACAACAGGATCATGGTGAAATGGGTCCTGGAGCTGGTTAGGTCGTTAACAGGCCATGTGATTGTGCATAACTCACTTGAACTCTCTGGAATGGACTCTCCTGTATGTAGTGAGGACATTAACTTAACCTGAATCTGATTGGCGGGGTCTGATTTTCACCCATTCTTGCCAGCTCATTATCTGCAGTGAATTACCCAGCTCTCACTGAACTCCACTTGTTTGTATTCCCCCAGCTTTATTGAGATAGAATTGACATACAATATTGTGTAAGTTTAAAGTGTACAGTGTGTTGGTTTGATAGACGTACATATTGCAGAAATGATCACCACCATAGCATTAGCTAGCACCTGCACCATGTCACGTAATTACCATTTCTTTCTGGTGGTGAAGACATTTATGCTTTCTTAGCAACTTTCAAGGATATAATCTAGTATTATTAGCTGTAATCACTGTGCTGTCCATTAGATCTCCAGAACTTAGTCATCTTATAACTGGAAGTTTGTACTCTTTGACCAATATCTCCCCATTTCCCTCCATCCCCCAGCCTGTGGTAACTACCATTTTACCCTCCATTTCTATGAGTTCAGCTTTTTAAAATTCCACATAAGAAAGCATGGTATCATACAGTATTTGTCATTGTCTGTCTGACTTACTTCACTTAGCAAATGCCCTTTGGGTCCATCCATGTTGTTGCAAACCACAAGACGTCCTTCTTTTGCATGGCTGAGTAATGTTCTATTAAGTATATGTACACCACGTCGTCTTGATCCATTCATCCGTCCCACTCTAACAGGTATGAGGTGATATCTCCTTGTGGTTTTGGTTTGCATTTCTCTAATGATTGGTGATGTTGAGCACCTTTTTGTGTATCTCTTGGCCATTTGTTTATCTTTGGGAAATGTTCATTCAGTTCCCTTGCCCATTTTTTAATTGGATTGCTTGCTTTTTACTATTGAGTTGTGTGAGTTCCCTGTATATTTTGGATGTTAACCCCTTATCAGACATATGATTTGTAAATAGTTTCTCCCATTCCATAGGTTACCTTTTCATTTTGTTGATGGTTTCCTTTGCTGTGTGAAGCTTTTTAATTTGATGTAGTCCCACTTGTTTATTTTGGCTTTTTTCGCCTTTGCTTTTGGTGTCACATCAAAAAACTTATTGTCAAGACCAACGTCAAGGAACTTACCACCTATGTTTTCTTATAGGAATTTTACGGTTTCTGGTCGTATGTTCAGGTCTTAATTCATATTGAGTTGATTCTTGTGTATGGTGTAAGACAGGAGTCCAATTTCGTTCTTTTGCACATGGCTATCCAGTTTTCCCAACATCATTTATTGAAGAGGCTATCCATTTCCCATTGTGTTTATACTTGGCTCATTTGTCAATAAATTTATTGCCCATATATACATGGGTTTATTTCTGAGGTCTCTGTTCTGTTCTGTTGATCTGTTTGTCTTTTTTTATGGGAATACCATGCTATTTTGATTAGTATAGTTTTGTAATATAGTTTGAAATTAGGAAGTGTGATGCCTCCAGCTTTTTTCTTTTTTTTAAGACTGTTTTGGCTATTCCGGACCTTTTGTGTTTTCATACAAATTTGGGGGTTGTTTTTTCTATTTTTGTGAAAAATGCCATTGGAATTTTGATAGGGATTGCATTGAATCTGTAGATCACTTTGTGTAGTATGGACATTTTCACGATATTAATTCTTCCAATCTGTGAGTACAGAATATCTTTCCATTTCTTTGTGTTGCCTTCAGTTTCTTTCATCAATGTCTTATAGTTTTCAATGCACAGCTCTTTTACCTCCTTGGTTAAATTTATTCCTAGGTATTTTATCCTTTGCGATGCTTTTGTAATGGGATTGTTTTCTTAATTTCTCTTCCTGATAAGTCATTACTAGTGTATAGAGACACAACTGGTTTTTGTATATTGATTCTGTATCCTGCAGCTTTGCTGAATTTGCTTATTAGTTCTCACAGCTTTTTGGTGGAGTCTTTAGCATTTTCTATATGTAAAATCATGTCATCTGCAAATAGAGACAATTTTACTTCTTCCTTTCTGATTTGGATGCCTTTTATTTCTTTTTCTTGCCTAATTACTCTGGCTGGGACTTCTAGTACTATGTTGAATAAAAGTGGAAAGAGTGGGCATCCTTGTATTTTTCTTGATCTTAGAGGAAAAACTTTCAGCTTTTCACTGTTGAGAATGATGTTAGCTATGGGCTTGTCATATAGGACCTTTATTATGTTCAGGTGTGTTCCCTTTTTACTCAGTTTGTTGAGAGTTTTTATTGTGAAAGGATGTTGAATTTTGTCAGATGCTTTTTCTGTGTCTGTTGAGATGATCAGATGATTTTTATCCTCCATTTTGTTAATGTGGTGTATCACATTGATTGGTTTGTGGATGTTGAACCATCCTTGCATCCCTCTCCATCTTGTGTTTGAACAGTGTCTTTTCTTGTCTAATTGCCCTAGTTAGAACCTCCTGTACAAAGATGAAATTAAGTGACAGGATCAGATATCCTTGTCTTATTCTTGATTTAGCAGGAAAGCTTTCAGTCTTTCATCATTAAGTGTAGTACTAGTCGTGGGATTTTCAAAGATGCCTTGTACCAGGTTTTAGAAGTTTCTTTCTCTTCCTAGTTTGTTGAGTGTTTTTATTATGAAACGCTATTCAATTTTGTCAAATGTTTTTTCTGGGTCTATTGAGATGATCATTTTTTTCTCATTTATTTTATCCATATGGTTTATTACATTAATTGATTTTTGGACATTAAGCCAATATTGCATTCCTGGGATAAACTTCTGTTGCTTATGGTGTATATTCCTTTTTATATTGCTAGATTCTCTTTGCTAGTATTTTGTTGAGGATTTTTGCATCTATGTTCATAAGAGATACTGATCTGTAGTTTTCTTTTATTGTGCTGTCTTTTTCTGGTTTGGTATCAGGATAATACTGGCATCATAGAATGAGTTGGGAAGTATTCTTCCTCTTGTATTTTTTGGAAGAGTTTGTGAAGGATTGATGTTAATTCTTCTTAAATGTTCAATAGAATTCACCAGTGAAGCCATCTGGGTCTGGGTTTTTCTTTGTAGGTAATTTTTTTTGTTCGTAATTGAATCTGTTTATGTGTTACAGGTCTATTCAGATTTTATATTCCTTCTTGAGTCAGTTTTGGTAGTTTATGAATTTGTCCATTTCATCTAAGTTACCTGATTTTGTTTGTATAGATATTTCCAGCTGTAAACTTTCCTCTAAGCATTGCTTTAGCTACACCACTTAAGTTTTGCTATGTTGTTTCTTAATTTACATTCATCTCAAGGTATTTATAGTTCCCCCTTTTGATTTCTTCTTTGACTCACTGGTTATTTAGGATTGTGTTGTTTAATATCCACATGTTACTGAATTTCCCAATTTGTTTTCTATTGTTGATTTCTAATTGCACTCCCTTTCGGCTGGTGAGCATACTGTGTATGGTTTCAAGCCTCTTAAATTTATTGAGGCTTATTTCATGGCCTCACAAACAGTCTCTTTAGGAAAATGTTCCTTGTGCACTTGAAAAGAATGTATATTGTGCCGTTGTTGGGTGGAGCGTTCTGGTGTTAGACCTAGTGGATTTATAGTGTTGTGGTCACATCTTCTACATCTTTGTTGACCTTCTGATTAGTTGCTCTACGCTTTATTCAAAGTGGGGTATTGAAGTCTACAGCTATTATTGTTGAATTGTCTATTTCCCTTCTGTTATTTTTTGCTTCATGTGTTTCAGGGCTCAGTTGTTAAGTTCATATATGTTTATAATTGTTATATCTTCAGATTCATTGATTCTTTCTTCTGCTGGTTCAAATCTGCCATTAGAGCCCCTCTAGTAAATTTTTCATTTTCAATTATACTTTTCACCTCCATCATTTCTATTTTGTTCATTTAAAAAAAGATTTGTATCTCTTTCTTTTTCTTTTTTTTTGGCTGAGCTGAACATCTGTTGCCAATTTTCCTCTTTTTGCTGAGGAAGGTTCACCCTGAGCTAACATCTGTTGCCAGTCTTCCTCTGTTTTGTACGTGAGCTGCTGTCACAGCCTGGCTGACAGACGAGTGGTGCAGGTCTGTGCCCGGGAACCGAACCCGGGCTGCCGAAGCGGAGAGCACCGAACTTAATCACTAGGCCACCAGGGCTGACCCTCTATGTCTTTCTTGATATTCTCTATTTGATGAGATAGTGTCATTGTAACTTCTTTTATTTAAGTGCACTTTCCTTCAGTTCTTTAAATGTGTATAATTGCTGCTTTGAAGCCCCATCTTTAAATCCAATATCTGGGCCATCTCACAGGCAGCTTCTGTTGCTTGTGTTTTTTCTGGTGATAGATTACACTTTCCTGTTTCTGTCTCTTATAGTTTTCATTAAAAGCTGGGCATTTTAAGGAATACAGTGTAGCAATTCTGGGTACTGATTCACCTTCTGCTTTTCTAGGGCTCGATTTGCTGCTGTTGGCGTATTTGCCTGGTGACTGGGCTGGACTCTTCCAGTGAGGTCTGTTTCCCCTGCGGCGTGAAGCCTCTGGTGTTCGTCCTCAGAGGGTGCAGCCTGGAGCCTGCACACAGTCACCTGGAGTGAGAGCAGTTTAAGCAGTGCTCTCTCTGACTGTCTCCTTCCTGCTCTCTCTGTTAACCTGTGTGTCTCTGTTGGTTTTACACCTGGCTGTTAGGCTTGCTAATTACCCCCTGATTGCTCTCTTGTTTTTGACAATGACCTTGGGCATAAATTGCTCCCCCATCTGATCTGATTAAATTTTGCTTCCTCTGCAGGGGTAGTTTTTGTGATCAGTCTTTCAGGTTTTCTCTGACCCTGGAGGGACTGTTCTTACCTGTCTGTCTTCCTGGTTCTCTCTGGCAAACTTGCTGCCCTGTGGTTTCTCCTGTGGCTCTCAGACTCCTCTAAATTGCTTACCATGAAAATCTTCATTGTTTTCAAGAGTACCCTTGACTTGAACTTCCCACACTCTGTTTAAAATAAAGTTATTTCCTTTGGGGAGAGCTGAGAAGTTCTCTGTTGTTATGGACTTCTTTTCATTCTAAACAGAATCTCTGAGCCAGAGCTCTGGGCCCAGAGCAGAAGACAGTAGTCTCTGGTCTTCTCAACTTGCCTCTCCCTGCATGGAACCTCCATCATGTGAGGGAGCTGCAGTGTGGGCAGTTGGGGTCCCAGTATTTTTAGCCTGTTGTGCCTGGGACAGAGCCCCTGCCCTGTGAACAGAGGAGCAGTAGGGTGCTGTTGGCGGCACTTCCCAGGAGTCCCCTCTCTGCAATTCATAGCTAGAGGGGATGGTCACTGCTTCCAGTCTGCCCCTATCTGTAGGATGCTCTTGATGAGCAGCTAAAGGGAGAGGGAGCCCCATCTTCTTGCCCACACCTGCCCAGAGTGGAGTTTCCTTCAGGCTGAGCTGAGGATGGGTTGGGGAAGGAGGAATTAGGTCATGGCTCAAGTACCACACAGAGTGTCACTGTTCTTACTAAGATTTATCAGGTTTTAAAAAAATAAGTATTTCTTCATTTGCTCTATGGCCTTCAGGCAACTTTTAGAGAGTTTAAATTTTAGAAGAATAATTTTCACTTGTTCTGGTTATTCCACTAGCAATGTCTGCAGGATTCTTCATGGTCCTTTCTGAAAGTGGAAACCATGTCAGTAGTTGTAGATTAAACTTTGGCCACATTGCTAGCTCCTCTCTGCTTTCTTCCTGCTGAGTACGTGGATTTTCTATAGTTTAGTTTTCCCTTCTTGTGGTTCTTTATTGCAACTGAATGAAATACTGCAAAATGGGAACCTAGGAGGCAGCTGCCGTTCTCTTCCAGATTGCTATCTTTATCTGGAGTCCTTGGTTTTACACTAAATGCAAATGTGTTATACATGCAGAGGATACGAGAAATGTTGGTGCCTCCTTATGTTTCTAAATAATCATTAATTGTCTTTCACAGCTTAGAGATGAGTCATTTAAGTACAATTTTCAAGTTATGCTTCTTCATGATAAACAATAGTCAAAAGGAATGAGGCTGCTCAGCTGCTAGTTGGCTCTTGAGGCTTTGAGATCTTCATTGTTAGAATTTTGGAACATGACAACCTGCATATGCACCTATTCCAGTTTAGAGCAGAGCTTCTCTTGCTGAGCTCATGTCAGAGTCAAAGTGCCTGCTGTTGTGCCTGCTCTGAACGAGGCCCTGGGTGGGTTTGGAGGCTCACAGGAAAACTCTGCCACTTCATCCCCAGGCAGCAGCAGCCTGAGGAGGGTCCAAAAAGGAGCCTGAGCACAGTTCAGAGTGACCTCCACGTTGTGATTTCTCCTTGGCCCAGTCTTTCTACCCTCATTCCTTCTGAACGCTGCAGCAGGTACAAACAAGGGGACATGGCCCTGCGACCCAGCCTTTCCAGCCTGTGCTTTGACCACAACTCTCTGTGCAGAATAAGACAGAGTCAGGAGGAGGAGAGGCAGGAAGTGGCTGTGGCTGAGGCAGGATGCCTGTTTTTCTGTGCACAAGTGAATTTACAAAACATCATCGGGTTGCTCATTTCTTGAAAATATAGGGGATTATGAGAAAAACAATGTGTTGTGATATGCTGAGATATGCATTACAATTGTTCTCTTTACTCCTTGTTAAATTTTATTTATAGAATTTATCACGAGCACTAAAGCACTTAAGAACACTCTCTTAATGCAAGGATTGGAGTGAAGCAACAAAAGATGTCAGATTGAAACCAAAAGGAAAAAATGAAGATCATAGCGGAAATTGTGCAGACTAAATTGCAAATCCCAGAAAGGAGGGAAGTTACTGAGCGCTGTTGGGTGGTCATGGCGGCCTCTGAATCCTTTCCCCGATTCCTGTCCTCCTAGGCAGCCTCTTCTTCTTCCACTAGGTTCCTGGAATGGCTAAGAGTTCAGGCATATGCAGGCAAACCTTGTGGGCTTTGGAGGGATGGGACTAAAACGCCTGGTAGCCGAGAGAGGAAGGGAGCCGTGGGTGTGTTGAGAGCAGCAGGAAGCTGTGGGGAAAATGCCTGATTCTTTGCTTCTTGCTTTCTTGGCTGTTGGTGCCAAAGGGTAAATGCCGTTGACTCTGTCACTGTCTGTAACTATACGTTTCCCTGATGACCCTAGGGACTCAAACGCCCTGGGAGAAGGGCCTGTGCTCATATTGCTCCCTCTCACCAGACCTCTTAAGCCAAGAGCCCCAGCCCTTGTGGTCTCCCTTTGAGGACAACTGCTTTCTATGCCACTGCTGGAGGTTTGTAGCTATATCCACCCAACGTCTCAGATGTAGCGTGAGTGAGCAGAGCTGGGCTCGTGATCGTGCCACTGGGAGAGTCTGGGAACTTGTTCTCATTGGATAAAGCCCGAATGTTATTGTCTGACACAGTTCCACAGCAGGCATCAGTCTGAGACAATCCAACACTGCCCCGTCTTCGCATCTGTAGAGATGCTGCGCCTCAGAGGGCTCATGGCTTTTTTCACTGAAAGCCGTAGGTCTTGCTAGTGGCAGAATCAGATCCACACACTTTCTCCCTGAGCGCACAGCCTATATTAGAGGGAGACGCCCAGTGCTGCTGCTGGCCTGATATGCAACTCCAGTACTGAAGCTCATGGAACAAAACAGGCACCATTGGGGGAACAGAGGGACCCCAAATGAGGTTGAACTACTCAGACAGGGTAGTAATCCTTTGCAGCCAGGGTAGCCTAGGAAGAAGGCTCCTGGATATTTAGATGCATCACAGCTTGTTGTGTCTTATTGTGAGGGGACAATGCTCCCCTCCCCCTTTTCTTTTAGATAAAACTGTTCTTTTGTGTGAGTTTGGTATCCTGGAAGAGCGTGAGCTTGGCTCTTGCTGGTGGGACTGGGCCGTGCTGGGAGGCGGACGTGGTCTGATAACCCCTCAGCGCAGCCCATCCGGGAGTCTGCCTGTGCCCCTCATGAGTCAGGAGGCCTCAACTGCACTCTCAGGACTTGAGTCCCTCTGTCCCTCTTTAAAAGAAACGTTTTTTTGTTTTGGTTTTGGTGTTGAATAAATTGTTGACAAAAACTAAACTCCCCTGAGAATTTTAAAGCTAAATTCTCTGAGGAAGCCAGCGTCTCTCCTCCCTGAGATTCCATGGTCATCTGGGCCTGCCGTGTGGGTGGGACTGAGGGAGAAGATGTGCTCGTAAGGTTGCACCGCTCAGACCGTGCAATGCAGAAGGGGAAATCTTTGAGTCGTTAAGAGGATGGAACGAACCGCAGGCAGGAGACGAGGTGTGGGAAGAATAAGGTGGTGCATTAGATTCTCAGGGCTGCTGTGACAGATCCCTGCACACCGTGTGGCTTAACACAGCAGAAAGGTGTTGTCTGTTAGTTCCGGGAGTCCCAAATCAGAGTGTCACAGAGCCTTGCTCTCTCTGAAGGCTCCAGGGGAGGACCCTTCCTTGCATCTTCACAGCTTCTGGTGGTTCCTGGCAATTCTTCGCATTCCTCGGCTTGTCGGTGCGTGCGTCACTCCACTCTCTGTCCTCATGCATTTTCCCGTTAGCTGCCAAGAGAACCCAGGCTGCACCATCCACACTTTGCTCGGACACCTCCTCAGCTAAATATTAAAGTTTCCTGCCTATGGGTTAGGCTTTCCACCCAGTGGTAGAGCATAATTCAACCAACTTCTCGGCCACTTTATAGCAAGTATCACCTTTCCTCCAGTGTCTGATAACGTGTTCCTCTTGGATCTGAGATCTGACCAGAAGTACCTTTAATGTTCACTTGTCCACCAATAGTTTCTTCAAGGCAATCTAGGACTTTTCTATCCTGCGCCTCAAAATTCTTCCAGTTTCTGTCCATTACCCAAATTCAAAACCACTTCCACATTTTAGGTATTTTTTACAGCAGTACCCCAGTTCCTGTACCAAAACCTAAGATAGTTTCCATGGGCTGTTGTCACAAATGGGCACGAACTGGGTGGCTTACATCAGCAGAGATCGGTCGTCTCACAGTCGGAAGGTAGAACTCCAACACCAAGCTGCTGTCGGGGCCGCGCTGTCTCTGACACCTCTGGGAGGATTCTCCTTTGCCTCCTCCAAGCTTCTGGAGGCTGCTGGCCATCCTGGGCCTTCTTTGGCCTGTAGATGTGTCACTCCAATCTCTGCCTCTGTGGTCACCTGTTGTTCCCCTCTGTGCGTCTGTGTCCAAATTTCCCTCCTTTCATATTGATACAGTCATTGGATTGGGGCCCCCCTTAGTGACCTCATCTTAAATGGATTACTTGCAAAGACCCTATTAGGTCACAGTCTCAGGTACCAGGGGTTAGAACTTGACCCCATCTTTGGAGGACACAATGCAACCTCTAACAGGTGGTCAAGGAGCAGTGTATGCAGTTGGAGGGTGAAATGCCCCGATCTCTGTCTTCCCAGGCCTAGTTGTAGTTAGTAGGTGAAACCCGTGTAAATAGTTTTCTCTCGTCACTGGTGCTTGGCCGACTTCTACTGCCCAGGGCTTTGAGTCCCCGTTCCTTGGCCTGGTATTCGACAGTCTTTACATTCTGTCTCAACTTTTCTTTCAAGGGCAATCTTCCTCCACTCCTCCCCTTCAGAAGGACCTAATACAGTGTTTCAGTGGAGCTCTGCTTACCTAAATTTCCAGTCCTGGTTCCTGTTAATATCTGTTTTACACTGTTGTAAGGAATGAAGGAGAGAATGATATCAAGCCCAGTGCCTGGAACACAGTAGGCCCTTAAAATGCTGGTAGTGACCCCTCTCTCCAGAGTGTTTGCTGATCTCTGCCCGTGTCCAGCATATCTCCACCTCCAAGGCTTTGCTCATGCTATTTCTCCCTCTCTTTCCTGTGAGAGTGAAATTTTCAAACAAACAATTTCATGACTCTTGTGCAAATATAAAATAAACACATCAAAGATTTTGCTCAACTCATTGACTAAAGGGAACCTGTAAGACATTATCATTGATTCAAAGAGCATTTGAGAATCTAGAGTTAGCGTCCAAGACAGTCATAAAATGTAACTTTTGGGTTATACATTCGACCAGACAGAAAATTATATTCATATCTATAAGTTTATATGAAGCTTTTGTCATATGTCCATGAAAGATCCATGTTTCCCTGGAGGGATCCACCTCCAAGGACACTTTACGCCCAACACCTGTGTCGCTTTTGTTCCGAGGCCGCCCTGCGCCTGCAAGAGGCAGTTCTTCTTGTGCATCTGGGGAGCCAGGAGACCATTTAAACCAAGACTTCTGAGCGCAGGGGTATAAATAATCCGGATCCTGCCCTGGTAGACAGTGTGTGAAAGCGCTGAACTTCCTTTTCATGCGGGTACCACGTCGGGGATGAGCGAGTGGAGAAAACCCGGGAAGCCTGAGCAACATCCAAAGCCAGGAGTTAACTTGAAGGAGACCATTAAAAAGTGGAAGTTACTAAGAAAATTTTTTTTGGTGGCAAGGTGGAGGGCTGCTGGTTTCGTCACCCATGATCTATTGACCCTCCTGCTGAACGACAAACTGGGTCAGGCCCAGTGTCCGTCCCTGCATTGGTCCCTGGCTGAAGGAAGGGCTGTTTCCTGGCAGAAGTTTGTGATTTTTCTTCTTTTAAGGACTTAAGAGGGAAGTGTTTTCAGATGCAGAGGCGAAGGATGAGAAACTGAGCCAGAAATCAACAGACTCCTAGAACTCTCATATCTGCTAATTAGGTACGGTCCTTCTCGGCCTTGGAGGACGACCCTCTGCAGTGGATAGAAAACGTAAAGTAAAGGTTTCCAAGCTTTCCACCTCTCCCTGTAGGGCCTTCAGTTCTATTTACGTATTTGGGGACTGCTGTAGACTGAGTTGTGTCCCCGTCCCCCATCCTCCACATTCATATGTGAAAGCCTAACCTCCAATGTGATGGTATTTGGAGATGGGGTGTTGTGGAGGCAAGCAAGTTTAGATGAGGCCATGGGTGTGGGGCCCTCAGGATGGGATCAGTGCTCTTACAAGAAGAGACACAAGAGAGCTTGCTTTCTCTTTCCACCCTGTGTGGACAAGTGAGAAGGCAGCCGTCTGCAAGGCAGGAATTGAGTCCTCACCAGGGAAGTGAATTGGCCTGCACCTTGATCTTGGAATTCCCAGCCTCCAGAATTGTGCAAAATAAATTCTTGTTGTTGAAGCCACCCAGTCTATGATATTTTCTTGTGGCCATCTGAGCTGACTAAGACAGGCAACTATGACGTGAAATCCCACAGTAGGTGAGCTTAGGGAGGGTAATCTATGACCTGAGACTAGTATCAAGAGTTCTCTTACTACTACTAGCTAACACTTATTGATCACTTACTATAATCTGACTACCATTCTGACCACTTCATATATACTACTTTATTTAATTTCACAACCACCCCATGAGGGAGGCACTCCATTGTAAAGATTAGGAAAGTGAATTGCAGAGAGGTTAACCTACCCGATTGTGGTCAGCTGAATACTGGCCCCCAAAGACAGCCATGTCCTAATCCCCAGAACCTGTGCATGTCAGTTACCTTATTGCAAAGGGTCTGTGCAGATGTGATGGAGTTCATGATTTTGACGTGGAGACATTATCCTGGATTGTCTGAGTGGGCCCTAGATGTAATCACCCAGGCCTTGAGAAGAGGGAGGCAAGCAGGAGATGTGTGTCTGGCTCTCCTCTAGACTCACACATACGCAGCTTCATCAAGGTTAGCTCCTTGGGAATGTGACCTGAACAGTTGCACAGGGTCCCGTGCTTAGAAGGGCCCCTCACTTGGTTTCATGTTCTCTGGATGTCATCTTAAAATTCTTAATGATTTTTGAACAAAGGGCCTGGCATTTTCATTTTGCACCAGACCTTGTGAATTACATAGCTGGTCCTGATCTGTGTCTTTATTGCAAGTCAGAAAAGTGTTACCTGTGGCTCTTCCAGGTGACCCAAGGCATTAACATCAATAATTGACCCAATGATATCGACCAACAGTATGGTCATTAGCAGCATAATTTCCAAATCTAGCCGCTTCCCTCCCTGGGCGGCTACCCTCTAGTGAGCTACTTTCTGCCACCTCTGGTCCTCTTAGTACCTACTCTCCAGCTTGTACATTGCCTAATCCAATTTCTCAATGTGGTGAATCAAAATGTATAATCAAAAACATAATAGTTTTATGGAGATGCAATAGACAACTGGAAGGGCTGGTCAACCATTAGAGCTTTGACAACCTGCCTCTAATCTCAGAGCAGGTTGGGACCATCCACTGGGTAAACCTAGGAAAATCTCTCTCTGCCTGGGCCTTGGGTAGGAGAAAGTAGGAAGGTTGGGAGGGAAAGTAGAGTCTGCTCTCCAGGTGCATCTTTACTTGTCAGGTGATACATATTTCCAAGCTTGCAAGAAATGTTGGAAGAAAACTAGAGAAGCTGTGTGGTCATTGGAAGATGTTTTCCAGGCCTCATCTTCTTCTTTTTCTCTGGTTCCCAAAGGTTTAGACGCTTTGGCTTAGTTTCTGAGTGCTGTTAACTTCTGAATGAGTAACATGAGACCTTCCTGAAAGACTGTAGTAAAAACCCACATTATACGGTCACTGGGAAGCATCCCCAGGCTCTAAACTTGGAAACAGCAAGCCACATATCTGAGTTCTTTCTTCCCCGAATCACCCTGCAGTCTCTCACCCCACCCAGGGGAGATGAGCAGACGTTGTGCCTGGCTTCCTGGGCCAGATGTGGGTCATTTAATAAGGCCCCTTTGGCTCCACCACTATAACCCAAAACAGCAAATGTAGCTTTGGAAATTCTGGTGCACTAGCAGGCACGTGGAGAAAAAGCTTTCAACTTGCGAACACTGAAGCACCCACCAAATCATGAGGCAATGTTTCTGTCTCTTTAAAGGCAGAGAGTTCCTTCACTGGCTCCACCCAATCTGAGTTTCCTGACTCAGAGGTTTCAGAGGGTGCAAAGACTTTTCCCCCAGAGTTAAAGCAAAAGCACCATTTCAAAGAGCTTCTTTGGAGAGGACTTGAGAACTCATCAACTCATTCAAAAGAAGGTGAGCCTGGCTGTGAAGAGGCTGCTGGGCCATAGAGCTGTGAGGGGCAGTAGGATCCAGGGAGTCTGCCTGGGGGTGGATTCTGGTCTGAGAGTGGTGGGAGAGATGTGGTGGTGGAGGGTAGCGTGGGGAGTGAGGAGACGGCGTCTGTCCATCTCCTATGTAACGGGACAAACTTGTGCTGAGTAGGGCACCTTCCATCCAGTTGCTTCTGTGATGGACATGAGTGCTGCCTGATAACCCACCCTCTTCCCTGACTAGGAAGTTAGTGTCCCCAGGGCAGGTCTTAGAGCAATTTAGAGACCACCTCGTCTAAATCCCTCTTTTTACTGAAAAAGAATCAGAATCCCAGAGTGTGGTGACTCTCCAGGGGTTACACAGGTCACTAACGGCAGAGGAAATTTGGAATTTGGTTTGCTGAATCCTTTCCAGCAGTTAACAGAGAGAAGCTGTGTCCCCAGCAGTGTAAGAGACGAGGTGCGGAGGGGAGAGGATCAGCTACGCTAAGGAGACAACGTGTGTGACGCCCTCCTCGTTCCTGCCTAATTACAGCCTTGCTGCCAGTTCTCGCTTCTGGAAAGAGCGTGGACTGTCTTCCCTGCCCTGCCCTGATCTCTCTCTGTCCTGATGCAGACTGAAATTTAGAGCCGTGCTCCTGAGGAGGAACCCAGAAGAGGCCATAGTGTGCAGTGGTTAAGAGCGAGCGTGGTCGGACAGACTTTGAACTGGATGCCCCTCTGCCCACAACCTTTAGCACCGTGACCTTGGGCAAGTTTCCCAGCATTTTTGAGCCACATCTACTTCCTCACTTAAAAAATTAGAATAATAAAATTAGCTTCGTTGCAGATCATTTTTTGGGAGTAAATGAGATAATGTGCGGAACATATTTTTCATGGTGCTTAGTATACAGTGTATGTTCAGGAGTAGTTATACTGCACACAGGTTAGGTTCTTTATTATGGAAAAGTTTGAACTTATTCAGAGATAAAGAGAATAATATAAGGAACTTTCCTGTGCCTATACCCAGATTCATCAGTTATCAATTGAAGCAGTTTTGTTTCCTCTATTACTCAGCACTCTCTATCCTCCTCAGATCATTTTCAAGTAAATATCTGACGTGGCATCACTCTATCAGTAAATATTTGAATATGTCTGTCTGAAAGATAAGGGCCATGTCAAAAATATTACCATAATCAGACATCAGAAAGCAACTAGAATTTTAAAAAATATTACTGAGTATATTCAGACTTCTCTGATTGTCTCATAATTTTTAAAATTGTTTGATGTCAGATCTAAATAAGGTCCATAACTTGCAACTGTTCAATATTTCTTAAGTTTAGCTTAATATTAGGTTTTCACCTTCCTTTTTTCTTTCTCCAAAATATCTTTTTTTAAGAAAGGGGAAGTTTTTTGTTTAACAGACTTGGACAGTGTACGTTTTGTCGATTACATCCTCAAGATGTCATTTACCATGCTCTTCTAGTTGTAGCATTTTGTGTGAATTTATGTTTAGGGAGAGGCCTAATCAGATTCAGGTTTGACTGGTGTTTTGGTGGGACCGCTTCAGAGGTGCAGCTGTGAACTTCCATCAGAAGACGCGTGATGTCCTGTTGTCTCTCCTTCTGTGATGTTAGCAGACAGTGATGACTGCCTGGAGTAAATTTGTTTCACTAAGGGTCACAAATTAGGATATTCCATCATTCTTTCTTCATTTATTAGATAGAATAATCCTATAAAAAGAAACTTCCCCTCGGCAATCCTTTCATTTCCATGAGGTACAGTTATTATAAGGAAGACAAGAGAAATGTTTGATTCTTTCCCTTTTTGTCAATGTTCAGAATGATTAGATGCTCTCCTGGCAGACTCCAAGGAGAGCAAGTGACTTCTTTTCCGAAGGTGGAACTGTTAGGAACTCCTGGATTTCAACACTGGATTTGATATATTTCAATCCATTGGAATTATTATTCTTATTGATGCTCAAATGGTCTCATCTTTGTCCAATGGGAGCCTCTTCAAGTTGGCTCTTGAGTCTCTTTGGTAAGATCCCAGAATTTTTGGTAGCGTCCTGGCTTTCTAGTATGACAAGGTGGTCTAGGGTCAGCTTGTACATTTCCTGGCCCAGACCCGGAATCAGTTCTTCCTTCTCAGAACCCTAATTTTTTGTTGGTGGGAAATGGCATTTGAAAACCACAATCTGGGCACTAAGGGTACTTGTTGCTACTGGGCTCATTGTTATTTTTATGCCTTTACAATGGACTTCAAAACTAGATACACACACACACACAGACAACTAAGGATCAGATTCCTTAAAACAATTTATGATTTTTGCAAATTATTATATATGGCAATGATTATAAATTGCAAATTATGCAATTTATGCAGGGTTTTTTTGGCCTTAAGGTATTTCCCACTAGGGATGGACAATGAGATTACTGCATTTTCAAGTCTCTTGGACCAATTCTTTCTGTGTCTCATCTACTACACACACACAGGTTCATTCGTTTCATTTCCTTTTAATTTTTACTGGTATTTTTTAAATGTAATTTTTGTTGTATAATTATGTAAACTATTCACGTGGATTCAAGATCAAATGTAGCAAATCTGAATATATCCAAAAAGTCTAGTTTTCATCTTTTATCCCTGGTTCCTCCCCCTGTTCCTCCCACTCCGTGTAAGTAACGCTTTGTTTCTTTAGTTTTCAGATTAGCCAGCCCTGGCGCTCTAGTGGTTAAGATTTGGCGGGTTCATTTCTTGGTCAGGGAGCCACACCACTGTCTGTTGGTGTCATACTGTGGCAGCTGCATGTTGCTGTGATGCTGAAAAGCTGTGCCACTGGCATGTCAAATAGCAGCAGAGTCACGAGTGGCGGACAGGTTTCAGCAGAGCTTCCAGACTAAGACAGACTAAGAGGAAGCACGGGGCCACCTAATTCTGAAAAACTAGCCATGAAAACCCTGGGAATCACAGTGGAGCATTGTCTGATGTAGTGCTGGAAGGTGAGGGTGGCACCGAAAGACCAGGCAGAGTTCTGCTCTGCTGTCCACAGGTTCACCAGGAGGCAGAATTGACTCCATGGCACTAACAACAAAGTTTTCAGATTATCCTGGCGTTGCTTTCTCCTATATTTGAAAATATACATCTTATATTTTATATGTGTAGTTCATATTCCTCCCTGTTAGAGAAGCGGTAGTAAACTGTACATCACTTTCTTCACTTTGCTTTTTTTGCTTGATGATACATCCTGGAGACCTCTCTATACTGGTTTATAGAGATAGTGCTCATTCCTTTTCACAGCTGCAGAGTACTTCACTGTGTGAATACCTAGGTTTATTCAACCAGTGCCCTAATGATGGGCCTTTGATAGGGTTTTGGTCTTTTGCTATTACAAATAGTGGTGCAGTGAATAGCCTTGTGCATAATATTTGTCTGTATTTTTGTCAGTGTAGCTTTGGAATAAATCCTAAAATTGGGATTTCTAGTCAAACGGTAAATGCAGATGGACTTTTGCAAGATGCTGCTAACTTCTCCTCTGTAGTCGGGGCTGCCTTTCCACTCCCTCTGGCCGTGTGGGAGAGCACCCGCTTCCCCTGTACCTTTACCAACAGATTGTGCCAGCCGACTTCTGGATTTCTGACAAAGCTGTAGGTGAGAATTAGTGTCTCAGGGTAATTCTAATTTATTTATTTTGTTTTTTCTACATTTTGACTTATTTTTCTCTATTTTGAAGGAATGTGAATATCTTTTTATATATTCAAGGGACATTTACGTTTCTTTTCTTCTTTGAACTATTTATTCATGTCTCTTGCTCCATTTTCTATGAAGCTGTTGGTCTTTTGTTTCTCTCCTTTTCGATTTTCTTTGTCTAATAGGGGAATTAACCCTCTTGGATTTAAGTTGGAATTTTTTCCCCCTAGTTTGACATTTGTGTTTTAATTTGTCTGTGGTGATTTTTGCCTCACATTGTCTTTTAGATTTTAATGTAATCAAATTTATGAGTCTTTTTCCTTCCTCTGTTTCAAATTCTAGCAATATTTCCCCTGCCCTCAGGTTACAAAGAATTCATCCGTGTTTCTTCTATTATTTATAGGGATTTGTGTCTTACATTTCAATTCTGATCTACTTGGAATTTGAATGGCATGAGGAAATGGATGCAGTTTCATTTTTTCTGTCTGGTTATGTAGTTATCCCGGTGTTGCTTATTAGTCCATCTTTTTTCCCATTGGTGTGAGATGTTGCCTTATTGAATATAAATGTAGCATAATATAATCAAATTGAATATAAGTGAATATAGTATGATCAATTTGGTCTATTTGTGAATTTTCTGATTTTGTTTCCCTGTTCTGTCTCTCTTCGCATGCACTGACATCATACTGCTTTAATTATACAAACCAGAATGTTTTACTCTCTGGTAGAGCTCTTCTTCCTTCATGGTTCATCTTTTTCTTGGTTGCCCAGCTAATTTTGTTAATTCTTCATCCAACTGAACTTTATAATCAACTATTTTAGCTGCAGAAAAAAAGTAATGGCGTCATTTTTAAAATTTATATTTATATAAAATCATATTAAAAATATCTATTAATTCCAATTTAATGAAATGCTTTAAACATGAATCAGTGTTGAATTTGGTTAAATGTCTTTTCTGCATTAAGGTAATTTTCTTCTTAATCTGTTAATGAGATGTGTTGTAACAATCAATTTTTCTCATATTGAACCACCCTTGTATTTCTGAATAAATCACACTTAATCATTTATTACTTTTAGTGTCCAATAATATATTTAGGATGTTTGTATCAATATTCACAAATGAACCATGTCTGTAGTTTTATTTATTGGTGAAATCTTTGTTAGCCTTTGGGGTCAATATCATCCTTGCTTCATGAAAAGAATTGAAAGTTTTCATTCTTTTTTATATGATCAGGAATAGTTTATGTAGCATCAAGCTGATCAGATCTTTAAAGGTTTAAATGAGTTCCCCTGTGAAGCCATCTATCTGGACCTGTTATTTTTTTGTGGGGAAACTCCTTAACTCCTTTCTCTATTGTGTCTTCCATAGTAGTTGAACTGTTTCATCTTTCTGTCTCTACTGGGATAAATATGGATAATAGACTATTACAAATTTTCAGGGAGGAGAAGAAAGACAAGAGAATTGGAAATGGTTCCTACTTCCCCAAATTAACCCTATTTCTCTTCTTCTCAGCCTTCCTAACCTCAAGGTCTTGTGGGTCCCTAAGTCCCAGATCCCCTGAACATGGCTGCTGCTCAGGACAACACTCTGAGGATTGTTCTTGTAGGGAGAACTGGAAGTGGGAAAAGTGCAACAGCAAACACCATCATTAAGAAGCAACTATTTACTTCTAAAATTTCTGCTGACGCTGTTACCAAGAAGTGTCAAAAAGCATCCCGGAAATGGAAAGGGAGGGACCTTCTTGTTGTTGACACCCCAGGGCTCTTTGACACCAAGGAGAAACTGGAGACCACCTGTAGGGAAATCAGCCGGTGTGTCCTCTTCTCCTGCCCTGGGCCTCACGCCATCGTCATGGTTCTGAGGCTGGGCCGCTACACACAGGAAGAGCAGAATACCATCGCATTGATCAAGGCTCTCTTTGGGAAGGCTGCCATGAAGCACATGATCATCTTGTTCACTGGCAAAGATGATTTGGAGGGTCAGAGACTAAGCGACTTTATAGCAGAGGCGGGTGTGAAGCTGAGAAGTGTCGTCCAGGAGTGTGGGGACCGCTTCTGTGCCTTCAACAACAGAGCAGACGAAGCTGAGAAGGAAGCTCAAGTGCAGGAGCTGGTGGAGCTGATAGAGAACATGGTGCAGAAGAACAGAGGGACTTACTTTTCAGACGCCATATACAAGGACACAGAGCACAGGCTGAAACGACAGGCAGAGATCTTGGAGAAAATCTACACTGATGAATTAAACCATGAAATTGAACTAGTAGAAAAGGAATTTGCTGATAAACTGCAAGAAAAAGAGGAAAAACTTAAATCACTGAAGAAGAAATATGAGGAACGAATAAAAAATATAAGGCAAGAAGCTGAGAGTAATATATTCCAAGATGTTTTAAATGGGATTATGAAGA
>NC_091834.1:101579173-101631345 GCF_037783145.1 Equus przewalskii | reverse complement strand
AGATCCTGCTGAAAATTGTTTAGATTTTCTTTGTTGGACATTTAATTCTGGCTCCAGTTACTCGTTTTGTCAATTCTGTTTCTGATTGTTGAGAGGAAATATTTGAGGAACTCCCTACATATTTGCTGGAAATGTCTCCCACAGCTGGTTTGATTTTGCTGTACTGCACCAAATTGCAATTGCCGCTCGTCACGAATTCTGTAACTTATCTTCTTTCAGTCTCTCTTTCTCTTCCATGTTCTAGTCATCGGACCTGCTTACTCATCTCTGTTCATTCCGCTTCAGTATCATGCCTTCATTTTAAAGTAAGAAATTTGTCCATACTTATTTTTAAACTAAAAATTAAGTGTATTATAAATAAAATAATCAGAATTTAAATTTAATTACCAATTACAATGTAGATAGGTGTCACTGTAACTCACACAGTCCTCATAAAGTATTCCAAGGAAAGTATTACATCAATGTGTAAAAAAGATTATTCAAATGGAATCAGTCTATTGATATTGACTAGGTCAATGATATGTTTAGAAACAATGCATGGGACTGACATTTGCGTTGCAATATGGCAATAATATGTGATCAACAGTTAGGGTGAAATGTATTTCTATGAAAACAACAAAGTTGTGTTTCATGGTAAAATATTTTACACTGCTTCAGTTTTTAAATTTAAGTGAAAGCTAATTATAATTCCATAATATTTCAAATTCAGTTTCTCAGGTATGCCAGCTACACTTCAAGTGCTCAGTAGCCACCTGTGGTAGTGGCTAGTGTATTAGACACTGCAATTTCTAGAAAATACTCAAATGCTTGAAAATTAAATAGATACTTGTCAATAACCCATGATTAAAAAAAGATTTCACAGGGGCCAGCCTGGTGGTGCAGTGGTTAAGTTCCCACGTTCCGCTTTTGCAGCCAGGGGTTTGACGGTTCAGATCCTGGTGTGGACCTACACAACACTTATTAAGCCATGCTGTGGCAGGCGTCCCACATATAAAGTAGGGGAAGATGGGCACGGATGTTAGCTCAGGGCCATGCTTCCTCAGTAAAAAGAAGAGGAGTGGCAGCAGTTAGCTCAGGGCTAGTCTTCCTCAAAAAAAAAACTTTCAAAAAAAAGATATCACAAAGAATATAGAAAATATTTAAAACTGAATGCTAGCAAAAACAATGTACAAAAAATTGTGAGATGTAGATAGACATGCGTAGAGGGAAATTTTATAGCTTCCTATCTTTATGTTAGAAAAGAAAAATTTTAAATTAAATAGCTATTGTTAATTTATTATTTAATTGAAGTCTAGTTGGCATACAATATCCTATTAGTTTCAGGTGTACATCATAGTGACTGGACACTTGCATAATTACGAAATGATCACCATGTAAGTCTAGCTGGATGAATTTTTAATAGTTTACAGGATATTGTAGACAGCATGTTGTAGGAACTCTGGACATTATTACCTTCTTCTGAAGAACACTGAGATTATTCTGGCAGGCACTTAAATTTCTGGCAGTTCAGTTTGACCCCGGGAAGGCTGGGTCTTAGAAATCCTCAGCAAAGGACTATTCTGATTTTGCTTTTCCTCTGGGTCAATCCTTTAGTCCTGATGTGGTTTTGACTCTTAAAGTCTGACTCAGGGTATTTCAGCGGAATACCTGGTGGACTGGAACCTCAAATCCTGTCTTCGCTGCTGTGGGAAAGGGCTGACATCTCTGACCTCCCAGAGAACTTGCCCCCGGACTCTGGAGATGGCAGTTCGTGGGGTGGCCAAAGACAGACCTGAAGGGAGTCCGGGTGCAGAGTCTCTAGGGCCCCTGCCGCCCCGCGCCCCCCTTCCGGGGGCTCCTCGGCTGTTCCACCTGCTGGGGCCGCCCCCGCTGCGCCCCCTCTCAGGTCACCGGGAGCTGCTGCTCGGGCACTGCCCCTGCGTCAGCGGGACGGGGACGTGCCCTCGGGGGAGCCACACGCACGTGGCGGCCTGGGCGGGCCCCTATCTTAAGGGTCAGTTCCTGTAGGGTCTGCTTGGATTCGGTCACTTCCCAGGGCCTGCAAATAGCTGCGTTAAAATGATTACTTTGTGCTTTCTACACAGCTCATCAGTGTTCTTGCAGGAGGGCTGAGAGCCGGGAGCCTCCCCTGAGACTTTCAGGAGCCGCTTGGACCCACAAGGAGGAGCACCGTGTGCTCGTGGGCTCCTCAGCTTCTCCGAAACCCTGCTTTTCATGCCTTGCTCAGCGTGGAGACCTTTTTCAAAAATACCAAATTCTAAAGTTCGCTATTTCCACAGCCTTGGCCAACAACGCTCTCTCCCCGCCCCAGCCCCCACCCCCGCCCCTTCTTTCTTGCTGGGACACAGACCCTGGAGTTTCCAGAACCTCCCCACACCTGCCTTCCCTGTTCTCTGAGGCCCCGTCCCTCGTCCTGAAGTAACGTGGACGCCTCTCCCCTGACTTTCGGTCACAAAGGAGAGAAGCCTGTACTTGATACACCCAAAACCATTTCTGTAGAATGTTTAATGAATGACGTTTCCAGTGACTTGTCATTTAGGGTCACTGATGGGTGCCGTTTGGCCGAATGCTTGTATTTTCTATCATGAAATTATTTAACAAAGTTAAAACAATAACACCTATATTGAAGAAATTTATCTTCTTATGCCAATGGAAATGCAAACGATTTTAGCGTTTACTTCAATAGCTCTGAAGTTGCAAGTCTGTCCACTGAGAAACGAGATGGCCTTGATCGACTTCACTGGAGTATTTACCAATTCTCTCTCTTTTTTAGATTTTAATGTGACTTTTTTTCCTTGGATAAATTTGATGTGCAACATTGTGTAAATTCAAGGTGGACAGTATATTACTTTGATATAGTTCTATATTGTAATATGGCTGCCTTTGTAATGATATTTATCACATTACATACTTGTAGTACAATGTTATTGTCTATTTTCACTATACTGGACATTAGATCTCTATGGCTTACTTACTACTTATTACAAGTTTGTGTCCTTAAAACACTGTCAATCTTACCCCACAACCCCCAACTCTGGTAACCACTGTTTTACTTTCTGGTCTTTTTTTTTTTTTTTTTAAAGTTTTTTAGATGCCACATATAAGTCATATCATACAGTACTTGTCTTTCTCTGTCTGACTTAGCTCGCTTCTAATTCTTCCAAATCTGATACATAAATGTAAGACAATTCCAAGTGGAATGCCAACGAGACTAATTTTTGAAAATTAAACAAGTGATTTAAACTCTCACACAGAAGAATAAGTGCCTGAGAATAACAAAGGGAATATAAAAACGTAGACTGAGGAGGAGTCGGCTCACGGTATCACAATCAAAGACACTGTAATCGAATCAATATTTTATTCATGTAGGAGTAGAAAAGTAGAAGACAAGAACAGAACTGAGAACCCTGACACGGATCTCAGGGGGCACGAAAATGTTGTATGTGATAAATGTGATGTTCCAGTTCAGCGGGAAATGGGTCACTTATTTAATCAATGGTTCTGGCACAGAGACTATCTTAAGCATAGACCAAATCAGTCTCTATTCTGCCTTGAGACACTTTTCTGAATCTTTTAGCAAAAGAAATGCTCGAGCTGTCTTAGGAGTCCACTGGGTCCGGGGCAGACAGGTGTCATGGCCTTGCAGTGTGGGACTGCAGGTCTCTGGGCGTCTGACTGCAGAGAATCCCCAACCAGCACACGAGCATCAGACAGACCTGAGGCTGCGACCTCTGATTCCTGATTGTCCCCTGCACTGTCACCCCACCTCCACTTCCCACCCCTCCCAGGGGAAGGCAGCTGCAGACACACAGCTTGAAAGGGAAAGAGGAGTGTAGTGGGAGACATGTCCCCCTATTTTCTCCTGCTCTGTTTCCATCAGTTGAGCAGACTCCCCAGGAGCATCTGAGTCACGTCAGTCTCCTTATGCAGTAGGATGGCACCTATCAGGGGCCCCGCCAGACCAACCTCCTGCTCTCCTCTCCTCTCCTCTCCCTGTTGCTTCTAATGGGCCCTGTCCATGGGAAGTTGCCTGATTGATATCTACACTGATTTGCTACATCAGGGTTTAACGAGTGACTCCAGGGTCCAGGAAGCTGCTGGAATTACATGGAAGAATGAGGCCCAGGCCTGCCCTCAGGAAGCTTGGGTTCTATCAGCGTAAAGACAAGTACCTCAAGAAATGTAATGCCAGTGAGGTGTAAGGTTCCACATGAGAAGAGCGTGCTGGAGGGGTACAGAGCGTGTTCTGGAAGATGTGATGCTGGACTTGGGACGTGAGCTGGGAACTCTGGACCCCACACGCCTCTCACCACAGCAGACACTGACCTGGAGGCTGGGATGACCAGTGACCTATGGAGATGGAGAAAGCAAGCGATGGGCTGGAAGCTGGTCACAGGGGCTGAGGGAGGCTCACAGGAAACAGCTGTCCTGTACTGAGGTCCAGCGTACGCTCAGATGGGCGCCCTCTTCAGGAGATGTTTGTGAGTCTCCTCAGATTCCTTCTGGATGTGGCACAGTCTCTCCAGCCGGGACTCCTCACTGAGCACTTCCTCAGAGCCTTGTCCCTGGACGGTTCGCCTTTCCTGCACTTCTTTGAGCAGAACGTTTTGCTGGGAGTATTGGTAAGCCTTGTTGCTGTAGCAGTGGCCTTCATTTTCCCACAGGATTCCTTCGATTTTCTCCATCAGCTCCTTCAGCTGGGCCTCCTGCTCCGCCCCCTCCGCCCTGTTGTTGAAGCCGCAGTGACGTCGCTCACACACCACATCCAGCTTGGCAAGGCCCTGGTTGTCGGTCTCTCGTACATACTCTTCCAGGGAGCCACCCTCCAGGTCTTCCTTCCGGGTGAACACCAGGATGGTGTAGGCCAGGATGCCCACTCCGAAGACCTCCTGGAGGCGCCTGACCACCTGCTGATCCTCTTCTGTGAACCGGCCCAGCTGTGTCACCAGGAGCACGGCGTGAGGCCCCGGGGAGGAGAAGGCAATGGCTTCACAGATGCCCTGAGCTGCCATTGCTGGTGGGGCCTGAGGGGACAAAATGTCAGGTGTGTCAATGACCTCCAGTTCCTTCCCGGCCCATCCTCGGCTCCCCGTCTGGAAGGCCTTGGTCACTGGTCTAGCGCTGAGTTTAGACTCAAACACTTTCCTGCCCAGGATGCTGTTTCCTGTTGCACTTTTCCCGGTTCCGGTTTTCCCCACCAGGATGAGCCTCAGTCTCTGTGGGCTCAGTTCGCTCTTTCTCAGACCTAGAAGCATCGAGAGAAAGCAGAGGGATTGGGGTTACAGCCCATCTGCCCCATTCTGCCTCGTCAGAGGCCATGAGGCTGGGGATTCTGCTGGGCCTCAGGGCACGTTGTCCTGGTGGGAGGAGGGACGGAGACCCACAGTGGAACTGAGACCTGCCTGGACTCACATTTTCTTTTTTAACGTTCTTTTTTAAGAGTAGTAAAATATACACAACTTAAAATTTACCATTTTAACCATTTTTAGGTGTACAATTCAGTGGCATTAAGGACATTCACATTGTTCTGTAATCATCACTACTATGCATCTCAATAATATTTTCATCCTCCCAGGTGAAATCATACCCTTTAACGCTCACTCCCCATCCCTCCCTCTCCCTAACACCTGGTAACCACCATTCAACTTTCTCTCTCTCTGAGTTTGACTATTCTAGATCCCTCTTCTAAGTGGAATCATGCAATATTTGCCCTTTTGTGTCTGGCTTATTTCACTTAGCATAGTGTTTTCAAGGTTCATCCATGTTTAGCTGGTGTCGGAGAGTGCCAAGTAAGAGCCGGTTCCTGAGTCTGTTCCACGTTGGAGACACTGACGTGTCTCAATGACAGAGCCCTAAGCCTCCTGAGAGCAGGATGACACCGTCTTCTTCTGCATCTCCTTAGTGACAACATGTTTTTCACTGCCTGCCACCCTTGCCTGGCTGACCCCTGACTGATTCAGGCTGGGTGACATGGCCGCCCTCAGCTTCCCCCAGGCGGCAGAAAGGCCGGGTGAGTGAACGGGTGGGAGTTTCAGGAACGTGTGGAAGGTGGGCTGCTCGTCCCTGCCCTGCTCCCAGTGCAAAGCTGGACAAAGGCCGCGTCTCCTGTCCGGCAGCCTGGAGCCAGCGTGCACCACAGGACTTTAAAGCCAAATACATTACTTGAGCTCTGGAGAGGATTTTTAAAGTAATATTTAACCTTGATTACTGCAAGAAAGGGTAAATCAGGTGTCCACACTTGTCTTGGTAATTTTCCAATGCGGATTATTAATATGGCTCTCTCCCAATGGCTCGGGCCATCGAAGGTCATGTAGTAAAACGTCAGCTGGGTTAAAACACATCATGAATCACAGAGAAATTCTTCTGGCCAGGAAAATGGATGAACTTCCGGCATTCCTTAATCCTATGTCCCCAGGCAAGAGGACAGAGTGGATCCCGTGAAAGCTGAGGGCCTGACCCTGAGGCAGTCTCTGTGAGGGAGGAGAACCCCTTGGGTGGGTGGAGCCCAGGTCGGAGGCAGGGCCGAGCGTGGCCTGCTTGTCCATGTGGCGCTTTGCAGCCTTTGACCCTGAGAGCTCTCAGATCTGAACCAGCCAACCACCCACACAGGGGTCTGTTGGCCTCCAAGCCTCAGGCCAAGGTGAGTGATTTTGTCACACCCCGGGTCAGCACACCCTTCCTGAGGAGGAAAGCCCAGAATCTGCAGACCCTTTTTGCGGGCCTGGCATGGAAATTCAGTAAAGGGGGCGACTGGTGCCCTCTCTCACCTCCTGTCGCCCACTGTGCCTCGCAGGGGCCTCTTCTCCCTTATTTGCTGCAGTAAAGAAAGGCCCCAACCCAAAGGCCCTCTGATAGCGGCCCAGGTGGGCAAATCTCTGCCGGGGTTGAACCCCCGCTGCCTCTCCTGGCCCCCCGTGCACATCGGATGTCCCCGTCCGCACGTCTCTCAAGTCTACCTCTGCTAGAAAGTGGTCTTACCTGGTGACATGGCCTCTTTAAGGTCCTGGGGCAGCGCTCCTGTGGGATTCTCCTGGAGAAGCTGTTTGTATTTTTCTTCCTCTGTCTAGAGAAATATGAGACATCTCACTGACTTTTTAACCGAGTGTTAGAGGCCCCTGACTTTGCCTCTGGTGCCAGAAGGAGGGTTTTGCATTGGTTTGAGGGGGGTGGACTGACTGAGGAGGGGGGAGGGGTCTGAGTCACTCTCTACCTCTTTTTTTTTTTTTTTTTTTTTAAAGATTTTATTTTTTCCTTTTTCTCCCCAAAGCCCCCCGGTACATAGTTGTATATTCTTTGTTGTGGGTCCTTCTAGTTGTGGCATGTGGGACGCCGCCTCAGCGTGGTTTGATGAGCAGTGTCATGTCCGCGCCCAGGATTAGAACCAACGAAACACTGGGCCGCCTGCAGCGGAGCGCGCGAACTTAACCGCTCGGCCACGGGGCCAGCCCCCACTCTCTACCTCCTTTAGGGGCCCTACTGTCTTCTCTCTCTCTCCCTGCACTGCGGTCTCCATCGGGAGTTTAAGAGATTTCACGGAGAAAGGTGCAAGTGGGCTGCAGCCTGAGGAGTGGATGGCATGTGGATAGACAGGGTCCTGGAGCTGCTCTGTGAGGAGGAGGAAGGAGCAGAGACGCAGAAGCAGGTCCTATCGTTCATCCTGAGCTGTGGGAAGGCCTGTGGCCAGAGTGTGCTGGAGGGCACGAGCAGGAAGTCCTGGTGAGGAGCTGGCTCTGGGGTCTTGGGGCCAGAAAGAGGGTCTCGGTTTGGTCTGTGGGGAAGGCTTGGCAGCGAGGTTTGCTGAGGGCTGAGAGGTGGGTGGCTGGATGCTATGGTGAGGACCATGCCAGCCACGGCACAGGCATCTTGACCGTGTGGGACAGGGTCGTTCTGGGAGCCAGGAGACCTCAGTGCTCATCTCTCTGGCCACCAATTTAGGATGGTCACACTGCTCAGGTCTCCGTGTCCCCATAAGTGCAAATGCTGGGCCTGAACTAGATGTCCCTGTGGTCTTTCTCCCTATAAGATTCCAACACATTTTATGACATTTTCTAGAGAGGCTCCTAGTCCTCTTTGCAAAGTAGGGCCATGGCACCCCAGCTGGGAACTCCTGCCGTCCTTCTGACGAGAGAAAAATGTATCCTGGCTTCAGTCCGCACTGCCTTGCAGACTAACTCAGTTCCCCATTTCAGAAGCCCGCCATGTCATAGCTGCTTGATACTCTCTGTGGGGATGGGGAGGAAACCACACGGCCCCATGATTGTTTTTCCAGAACATGTAGGACACTTGGAGACATTCACAGTCAGAGGAACGTCTCCTGAGAAGGCTCTGGGGCTGGGGAAACCTAAGTCCAGCGGGCCTTGGGAGACAGTCTTCCCATCGCCCCCACATCCTCGGAAGGTCACTGCCCTCTGTTCATCTGGCAACCCCTCCCAGCTGCACCTGACCCCAGGAGGGGCCGGTGGGGCCAGCGTGGCTATTGCTGTAAGATTGTTGGCTTCATTCAGTAATGTCAGCTCCAGAGTGCTAGACAGAGAGTGGACACTGTCCAGTAAGGTTTGGTGACTTTCCAGGAAGAGAGAGTGACCAGACGAGGTGATTAGCTTCACCCACACCTGGTCAGCAACACTCTAGCAAAGACATAGTATTTTACTTATCAAGGGGCTTCTGGAATAAGGAGGTTAGTGCCCCCATCTCTAAAAACTGTAGACCCCCCAATCTCTTTGTCCTCAGCTTCCCTACATCCTTGGTGGAAACAGAGGCGGTATTTTACCACTGAAGTCTTTCCTCCTTTACAGAGAAGGGACAGCCTGGTAGGAGAGGACGGCAGGGCCAGGAGGAGGCAAGGGAGGCACCCAGAGCAAACTTTACACATCCTGCCCTCTGCCCTCACACTACCAGAGAGAGAGTGTGACCCTGCACCTCACTGCCACACCCTAGGTCCTGCCCTGAACAGCCCCACATGTTTGCCACACTTCTAGTTTTGTCTCCAACAGAGAACACAAAGCAGACACCAGCATCCTCGGTATGTTTCTCAGGAAGAAATGGAAACTCACGGAAGCGTCTTGCCCAAGATTCAACAGAGAGATGGAGAGAGGGCACAGAAGGTCCAAGACTCTCCTGATTTCTTAGTCACAGCTCATTCTATATTATACCACAAACACACAAACACAACACACACGCAGACACAGCACACACACACAAACACAACACACACACCACACACACACACCATTCACACACGTACACTCACAAACACAGAACACAACACACACACCACTCATACACATACAGTCACAAACACAACACACACACCATTCACATGGATACACTCACAAACACAACACACACACATACATGCACAACACACACACCATTCACACACATACAAACATAACACACACATAAACATACATAGACAACACAACACACATACTCCCAAACATAACACACACAAACATACATAGACAACACCCTCACAAACATAACACACACAAACACATACACACAACACACACATACACTCACAAACACAACACACAACACACATACTCACAAACACAACACATACAAACATACATAGAAAACACACACAAACATAACACACACTCATACACAAAACACAAATACACAACACATGTCATATACACACAAACATACACACAAACACACACAAACATATATACACAACACACATACACTCACAAACACAACACAACACATACTCACAAACATAACACATACAAACATACATAGACAACACACACACAAACATAACACACACTCATACACAAAACACAAATACACAACACGTGTACATATACACACAAACATAACACACAGACATACATACACAACACACACACACTCACAAACACAACACAACACACACATACACTCACAAACACAACACAACACACACATACACTCACAAACACAACACAACACACAACACATACTCACAAACTAACACATATAAACATACATAGACAACACACACAAACATAACACACACCTACACAAAACACAACACATGTACATATACACACAAGCATAACACACACAAACATATGCACACAACACACATACACTCACAAACACAACACAACACACAACACACACATCACAAACATAACACACACAAACATACATAGACAATGCACACACACAAACATACACACTCATACACAAAGACACAACACATGTACATGTACACACAAACACAACATACACAAACACACACAAACATACATACACAACACAACACACATACTCACAAACATAACACACACAAACATACATAGACAACACACTCACAAACATAACACACACTTATACACATAACACAAATACACAACACATGTACATATACACACAAACATAACACACACAAACACACACACAACACACTCATACACTCAGAAACACAACACACAACACACATACTCACAAACACAACACACACAAACATACATAGAAAACACACACAAACATACACACTCATACACAAATACACAACACGTGTACGTATACACACAAACATAACACACACACATACACAAACACACCACCCATACACATACACTCCCAAACACAATATACACACAAACAAAATACATACACACAACACACAGACAGACACACTCACCCATACACTCAGACTTACCGCTCTGTGGGCCGGTGGACAAGAGGAACGGCCATGTTTCCTGTCTCCTGGGGCCGAGTGCTCTTGTGAATTCTTGGTCTCTCCTTTTGGGGCCCACTCGTTGTAGCCTTTTGGGGGGCTTGAAGGGAGGAAGGAGAGGAAGGTGTCCAAGGCGTATGAAAATATCCAGGACATGGCCTATATTTTTCGGTGAAATGTGGTCTGAAGGCTCAGCTCCGGAACCGCCCGAGAGAGAGCAGCTGCCCCGCAGGGCAGGCGGGGGAGGAGGAAGTGGGTAGGCCCTCCCGGGGCCAGGCCCTCCTGAGGCAGAAAAGCAAGCTGCTTGCACTTGTCTGCAGGGCGGCCACAGTCATATAAACAGGAAGAACGAGAACACGAGCGTCATTTGTAGCCTGACCCAGGATAACTACAACTCAGAGGCTTGACAAGCAGCGGATCCTTCAGAAAATGTTGTGCAAGGGCGTGGTTTTTTACTGATCTCCCCGTTTTGAGAATTGCCCGCTCCCTGCAGATGCCCTAGGACTTCACCAGTGTGACAGACATCCATGGTCTCTTCCTTCTCCTAACTCCTCCCTCCTTTACATATTTCCTCTGCAGACAAGGGCTGATTCTCTCTCTGAGGTGTAAATCACTGATAAGAACTTGAACTGCTGTATCTCCTAGAAGTTTGCAGTCTAGGAGGGGCTAATGCAAAAGCCCACGGCTACGTAGGATTGTAAGAGGATGACGACGTAGGATCAGAAAGAGCAAGGTTATGGGGGGCAGTGTTTTGGAGACAGGCTAGGGGAGAAAAAGCCACAGCATCCTCAGAAACACGTTTTCCAGGACATTAGGAAAAAATCCAACCACTCTAATTAAAAGGAGGCCGTTGAAGGAAGAAATGGAGAACATTTGAACATAGGTGATGATAGAGTTTTAAAGTGTTAAGATTCATTCTGGGGCTGGCCCTGTGGCATAGTGGTTGAGTTCAGTGCGCTCTGCTTCAGTGGCCCGGGTTCAGTTCCCGGGCACGGACCTACACCACTCGTTGGCAGCCATGCTGTGGTGGTGACCCACATACAAGTAGAGGAAGATTGGCATGGATATTAGCACAGGGCAAATCTTCCTTAAGCAAAATGAGGAAGATTGGCAACAGATATTAGCTCAGGGTGAATCTTTCTCAGCAGAAAAAAAAAGTTTCATTCAAAAATCCCAGTCAATCTACCACAGTCACTCTAATTTTCCCGTGTTCTGTCCTAGTTAGTATCCATGGATTATTCACTACAATTGTTACACAGTGTATATATCTCTAATGTTCTATTTTAAATTGTTCTCTAAGTGCCTTGACATGATTACTTCTTAGAAGTCATGTGATCTTCACCACTCCTTCCATTGCCTAAGTATTTAGAATATTATTACTCCATCCACAATTGAAATAAAGGTTCGCATTTGAATTCTGATAGCAGCCATGTTCTGGGTCCTGACCCTGGAGAGCTGCCAGACTGCAGCCGATGGCAAGAGATCGACTTGGAGCTGAGCCACTGAGATTCTGGAAGTGTTTGTTACTGCACGTGATCTGGCCTAACCTGACTCACATGGAACGGAAATCTCATGTTTGATTTTTCTGCTGACTCTCACTTTTGGCGATTTCTTTTCTGGAGTAATCTTCACCATCTTTGACTGTGAAGTCAAATGTGGAAAACTTAAGGACTGAAATAAAGGCAGTTTTACTCCAGAGAGGGTTTGTGTGGACTTTGATCAGGGACTGAGAAGGGGGTGTTGGTGCCACTGACCTGAGACCACGTTAGCCCCCTTCGGGTGTCTCTGACTTAACCAGAAACCCCCAGTCTATAGTTCACTTTACAACCGAGTCGAGACGCAGGCTTCAAATGTAGGGCTGATAGCTTCGTGTTCTCAGAGCAGCCAACCTGCCCTTCGAGTTTATAGCTCACAGCTCCCATTTCAGTTTAAGATTTTGTTGTTGTTGTTTTGGTTTTGCTCACACAGCGTCAAACCTCACTTCTTGCATGGCAAATACGGTCGTGTGCTATGTAACAATGTTTCAGCCAATGATGGATGGGCACATACCCTGGGGGTCCCAAAAGATTATAATGGAGCTGAAAACTTCTGAAAGGAATGACACCTCCTCAAGAAAAGCCTCAGGCAGGTCCCCCAGGAGCTGTTCCAGAAGAAGGCGTTGTTATCACAGGAGATGACAGCTGCATGAGCGTCACGGCCCCTGAAGACCTTCCGGTGCGATGAGATGTGGAGGTGAAGACAGGGGTATTGATGGTCCCGAACTGCCAGCCCTGCAAGCTCCGTTCACGGCAAGTGCCCTATGCAGGTGCACCATTGTTTATGTTTCATACTCTACTTTTACTGTGCCTTTTCTGTGTTTAGAGATGTTTACATATGCAAGCACTTCCATTGTGTCCCCATGCCGACAGTATTGGGTACAGTAACACGCTGTGCAGGTCTGCAGCCTGGGAGCAGTAAGCTGGACAGTCTAGGTTTGCGTGTGCACTCTATGCTGTGTGCACAACGACACAATCACTCAATGACTCTTTCTCAGAGCATATCCCCATTGTTAAGTGACAAATAATGGTAACATAGTCTGCTGTTTCGTAGAGTGAGACCCTCTCTGTGCTAATCTCTTAAACACAGCATCTCCAAGTACATCATAGAATGTAGCTCACAATCCCACTCTTGTCCTGTTTCTTAAACCTTGACCAAAATCCCATCACACTGTCACCAGCGCCCTGGGTGCTTGTTGTCCCCCACGATAGAAATCAAGAGAGACAACAAAAGGGACCAGGAAAGTAAATTTGTTAGCTTGTGCACAAGGGAAGCACAAGGGAGCTGGTGACAGGTGGAAGGGGACAGGTGACCCACTGGTTAGAGAGTGGGATTGTGGGGCTTTATATCAGGCAAAGGCTGGGGAGGAGGCCTTCTCACGGCATGTACAGGTGGGATTTTTCTTGCGCTTGCATTCTTGTTCCACGGGCCCCCACAGGTGTTGCACCCATCATTAGCATGCTAGCTCTCCACCCCGGGTGTGATTTTTAGTCTGGTAATGGGGCTAAGGTCACCTTCAGCCAACTCCTGGGTGCTGGGGCGCATGGGTAAGCCTGGGAAAGTCCGGGGGCTGCAGATGTCGGATCTTGGTGGTCTATCTGATTCTCTTAGCTTACCGCTTGGGTAGGGCCTTATCTTGTTAGGCCAGGGGCCTTGCGATGACCCTGTCTCATTAGGCTGGCTCCTCTCTCAGTGTGGCCCCAAACTAAGAGCCTTGGAAGTTGGGATATTTGGTGAACACTAATGGTGTCATGCACACTGTCCACCCTGAGAGGTGAGAAGCCAAACGTTAGTCACAGTTGCAAAGAAAGAGCTAAATACAATGTATGGTTTCTGAAAAGGATGATGATTGGAAAGTTATAGCTAACATTTGGATAAAAGTTACATCAGGCACGGCTGTGAGTGCTTTCCGTGCGTTAACTCATTTAAGGCTCACAGCAATCCTCTGAGGAGGAGACTATTGCAGCTCCAGTGTTTACAGACAGAAACTGAGGCACAGAGAGCGAAGCTTCTTGTCCACAGTCCTGAACTGGGAATGGCCAAGCTGAGGTTTGCACTCAGCCAGTCCAGCTCCAGAGTCCAGGCTCTTAGCACTAAACACAAGTTCAGAAGATCCCACCGGGAGCGTCGTGTGGTCCAGGCAGCCTAGATAAGACAGAAAGAGGCGAGTCGCCCTGCTGTAGAACATTGCCACGGTCCACAGTCTCTGACGTCACAGCTGGAGTCCCTCCTCCCCAACACATATGCTCTTGACCCAAAACAACAGTCAAACGTGACTAAGGACAAGGCAGGGTCTTCAATTTGAGAGCTGTAAAAATCCTTACTTCTTAAATGCTGTGTCTGACGTGGGTTAGCATTTCACGTGTAAATTTCCTTATCTGCTTCTCACATATTTACTGCTCACGTGTGAACATGCGCTGGCTGGTGTGCTGGTCCCAGGAGGAGGAGGACTGACATGGAACAGACCTACCCCAGCCAACCCACATGTGATGTGCTGCTTAATTTTGTGGGTCCACTTGGCTAGGCTTTGGTGCCCAGCTGAGGGGTCAAACAGCAGCCCACATGGTACTGTGAAGGTGCTGATTTATTTATTTTTAGCTTCATTTAAGTACAATTGACAAATAAAATTGTAATATACTTAAAGTGATGATTCGATATATGTATGCATTGTGAGATGATTCCCACAATCGAGTTAACACATCAATCACCACACAGAGTCACCTTTTTTTCTTTTTGGTGAGAACACTTAAGATCTAGTCTCATAGCAAATTTCAAGAATACAGCACAGTGTTGTTGCCTATGGTCTCCATGCTGCATGTTAGATCCTCAGAACCTACTCATCTTATAACTGAAGCTTTGTACCCTTTCACCAACCTCTCCCTAATGCCCCCAGCCCTCCAGCCTCTGGCACCTGCCATCCCACTCTCTGTTTCTATGAGTTCCACTTTCATGTTTTTGGATTCTACATGTAGCTGATGTACCATGCAGTATTGTCTTTCTCTGTCTGCCTTATTTCACTTAACGTAATGCCCTCCAGGTTCATCTGTGTTTTCACAAATGGCAGGATTTCCTTCCTTTTTAAGGCTTAATAACCTTCCATTGTGTATATATACCACATTTTATTTATCAATTCCTCCATTGACAGACACTTAGGTTGTTTCCATATCTTGGCCATTGTGAATAATGCTGCAATGAACACGCGAGGGCAGGTGTCTCCGCAAGATACTGATTTCATTTCCTTCAAAATCAGAGATACCCAGAAGTGGACTAGCTGGATCACATGGTAGTGCTATTTCCGTTTTGGGGGGACCTCCCTGCGGTCTCCCAGGGTGGCTGTACAATGTGCATTCCCACCAGCAGAGCCTGAGGGCTCCCTCTCTCCTCATCCTCTCCATCACCTGTTATCGCTTGTCTTTTTGGTGATAGCCCTTCGGACAGGTGGGAGGTGATACCTCACTGTGGTTCTGACTTGTGCTTCCCTGATGATTCGTGGTGCTGAGCACCTTTCCTTGTATTTATTGGCCATTCATGTGTCTTCTTTGGACAAATTTCAATTCAAGCATTTGCCCATTTTTCAATTGGGTTACTTGTTTTTTATTATTGAGTTATATGAGTTCCTGATGTATTTTGGGTGTTAACCTCTTATGAGATAAATGGTTTACAGATATTTTCTCCCATTTAGTAGGTTGCCTTTTCATTTTGGTGACGGTCTCCTTTGCTGTGCAGAAGCTTTTTAGTTTGGTATAGTTCCACTTGTTTATTTTTGCTTTTGTTGCCTTTGCTTTAGGTGTCAGATCCAAAAACTCATCACTAAGAGTGACGTCAAGCAGTTTTTCCCCATGTTTTCTTCTAGGATTTTTACAGTTTCTGATCTTATGTTTCAGCCTTTACTCCATTTGAGCTGATTTTTGTGTGTGCCATGAGATAGGTGTCCAGTTTCATTCTTTTGCATGTGGCTGTCCGGTTTTCCCACCATTTATTGAAGAGACTGTCCTTTCCCCTATGCTTTTGTTGAGAATTAGTTGACCATACGTGTGTGGTTTAGTCCTGGGCTCTCCGTCCTGTCCGCTGACCAGGATGACTGTGCCCACGTCACGCTGTTTGGAGTCGGATCGCTTTGTTATGCAGCTGAAGTCAGGAGGTGTGATGTGGCTTTGCCTTTCCCTGGCTTCTGTAGATTCATGTTGTTCTTTTGTTTGGAACGCATTCCCTTGTTTCTTCATTTTCCTTGACTCTGTTGTGGTTACCGCACATTTGACTACATAGCCACCACTCCCGGTCTTGACAGACTGACCTAACGGAGGAGACGAGCCTCACCATCCAGGCTGGCCTGAGCTCCTGGTTGCCTCTCAAACCTTCGTGCTCTTCCAAACTGTTGTCTCTGTTCTCAGTGGCTCCCAGGAGATTAGGCTGTGCTGAGACCCGCTAGTGCCCCCGGGCCTGGGAAACGCCCACCCGCCTGTCCAGGCTCCCAAGGACTACGAATTGCCTGCCCCTTCAGCTGCCCAGTGCAGGCTAATTGGACACCAACCCTCAGGCAGCAGCTGGGAAAGTCAGGGCATTGGAAATGCAGCCCGGCCCCTGTCGGGGGGACACCCTGGGTGTTGTGGCTGCTCCCTCTGTGCTGAGCCAGCAGGAATGGGCCCTGGGAGTGCTCGTGCTCCCCCACAGAGCGGCCCCTTTGTCCTCCGGGGTCCTGGGGAGCCTGTGAATGCCGAGCCCGTCAGCTCACAGGGTGGGGCATTGGGAGCCCCCCTCGGGCAGCAGCTGTGGAAGGTGGGACGCGAGTGAGTGGACAGCTCCTTCTGTGGAGAGTGGAGATGACTAGGTTTGATTGCTGCACTGGGCCTGGGGGAGAAGGCAGGGGGCATGCCCACCAGCTCCTTCTGGCTCTAGGAGGATGCCCGTCAGCTCCCAGACGCAGGCTGGTTAGAAGCCTGACCTGTGGGCAGCAGCCGGAGAGCAGGAGGCAGATCCCTTGAGAGAGAAACTTTGAGACGGTGTTTTTGCCTGTTCCCTCTGCACTGAGTGTGGGGGCGGGGGCGGGGAGGTAGCTGCAGGAGGTGCTCCTGCTCCTGTTGAAAACCCCTTGTTTATTTACTACGAGTCTGGGGCACTCGACAGTGCCAAGCCCGTCGGCTCTCTGAGCCGGGTGACTTGCGAGCCAGGCCCTCGGGTGCCAGTCGTCAAAGCTGGGGTGCTGTGTGGAGGGTCCCAGCTCTTCACTCCTCAGGGAGAGACTTGCAGCTGGGGCTCCCTCCCGATTGTAAGGGTGGGGCTCGTGGTGAGTGGGTCTCAGCCGTTCCTTCCCATTTCCGTGGGTACTTTCTCAGCTGCCAGGTGTACAGGAGTCACTAAACTGGCTTCTGGATTTCTCTCGGAGAGAATTGAGCCATGTGGGGCTGTGCATTTGGTTCGTCTGTGGGAGCAGGGGAGGTCGGGAGCCTCTGTGCCACCATCTTGCTGATGCCCCTGTGAAGGTATCTGTTAGCTGTGATTCACATTGACAGCAGTGGACTTGAGTAAAGCACATTATCCTGCATCTTGTGGGTGGGCCTCATCCAATTAGTCAAAGGCCTTAAGAGAAAAGACTCAAGTTTTTCAGTTCCGTGTCTGACAATTCCAATATCTGTGTCATATCTGCATCACTTCTAATGTTTGCTTTGTGTCTTGCCTTTTAGCACGTCCTGTAATGTTGCTGAAAGCTGGACATGCTGACTCAGATACTGGGAGTTGAGGTAAACAGCCTGTGGTGTGAGGCTCTATGTTACTCCATCCAGGGGTTGGCTTGTTAATGTTTGCTGTAGCCGTAGGTGCCCGAGTGCCCATTTCCCGCAGGTCCTTGTTTTGTCTCGCCTGTTGTCTGTGGTTCTCTCTGAGTCCTTCTGAAAGAGAGTTTGTGCCTCGCAGTCCCTCAGCGTTAATCCCGTTTTTATGCGGAGCGCTGTTGGCGTGGTGGGAGGAGGGAGGGAGGGAGGGGAAGTGTGAGCCTGGGGCTCAGTCTCCCTCTCCAAGTGGGTCTGTGTCCCTCTGTGATCAGCATTATTTTTTTACCTTTTCCCTCTTCTCCCCCTTTAGGCGACACAAGCCAAACACGGACACTGCCCACCTCTCCCTCCTCACTTTTTTCAGTCTCTTTCTTTCCTCGCTGCTCTGGCCTCGAAGGACTTCCTGGAGTTGCCTGAATCCTTCATCCCATCTTTTCTCTCTGGATCTGCTATGGGGATTGGGGACAAAATGTTTCTCAACGAGTATATTCTATTAACAAAGAGATTTTGATAAAGTTTGGAGGTTTAATGGAGGTTTGGGTGTGTCAGTTTTTCACTATGAACACCAGTTTAAATGTCTTTCTGGAGGAAAAATACACTGAAACTATAAAAGACAAAGAAATTGCATGTATAGAACTGTGAAGGTGGATGTCAAATTATTAGCATTTGTAGATACTATGATTCTATATCTGGGAAAATCAAGAGAATAAACTGACTAACTTATAAACAGTAAGAGAGTTTAGTAAGTTGATGGGTGTAAAACTAAACAAAACATAAAAATTGACTAACATACAGACAATAGCCAATTAAATATAACTTGTGATTTTTTAAAATAACAATAAAAAGAAATGCCTAAGAATTTATAAAAATAATAAGAATAATAAGTTTCCATTTGTTGAGGTATATGGGGAAGCTGTTCTGGTTTAAATCTGATTTGACCTAAAACTGTTTTTCCCAGGGCAGCCTGACTTATGGCCCACCAAAATGCACTGTCCCTCTGCTTCAGACCTTTTCCCCAAGCAAAGATGCACTCTGCAAAGATGAGGATGAGCGTCTCCCTTTCCCTGATGCCAAGTCCACTACTTCTTTGAAGATATGCTTTTCTTCCCAGAGAACCAAGGTCAAGTTGACCTGCTGTCTATGTGCTAAACTGTAGCAGGCATCTCCTTGCGACTTTGGGGAAAACATTGTATTCCTGTTGTGGGGGACTGGCATTGGCTACTCCAAAATATGTCTTTGGCGTGGGGATTATTTGGGGCTGGTTGCTTTGATAAACTGGGACGGGGAGGGAGGCTCTGAGGAGTGGAACTTGCTTGCCCTTTGTTAAGAGACATTTACATTGTAAAGGAGATCTCCATCTGAAAAGACATCTCCCTCTCTATACCTGGAAGAAGGGGAGATGACCTTACCTCTAGAAACTCTTAATTAATGGGGAAGGCAAGGACTTAAATCTGCATTTGTTTATTGTGCTTGTCTGGTAACCTCCTGTAACTGACTCCACCCACCCCCAACATCCTCCTTTGTCTTCAGCTGGATATGATATTTAATGTGGTGGTTTCAGCCATTTTGGTGAGTTGCTCAGCTTGCCTGAGCCTCTCCCATGTATACATTGACAGGTGGAAAGGGCAAGCAATAGGATATATTGGAGTACATGAGGAGGCCATTTGGTGTAAACCTAATTCGGCCTGACTTTGTTTTTTTCCAAAACGGCCTGACTGTGGCCCTTGAGCACACACTGTATATCTGCTTTAAACATTTACTATGGCAAGAACAAATGCCCTTAAGATAAAGGTGCAACTTCCCCCCATTGGCATTTCCTTAAGGATAAGCATCATTCCTTAGGCTAGGAACTGATTGCTGCACTCACCTTTGACCATCAGCTCACCTGTGACCACCCAGCTCAAGACAACAGACCTGCCACCCTGTTGTGTTCACCAAGACAGCAGACCTACCTGCTGTTTCCGTCAATCGCTGTGCTGACAGAGCAGTCTCGTGACTATTGTAAAAGGGACATTTCAATCCTATGTGAAACATCCTGTTTGGGGGTATATAACCACTCTGTGCACCCCACTTCTTCGGTGCCCTTTCTTCCTTCGGGAAGAAAGTCCCTCGGCCATGGTCCTCATAAAGCTTTGTTTAATTTTCTCCTGCTATTCTGTCTCATGTGAATTTAATTTGTTCTCCAGCCAGATGAACCCAGAGAGGGTAGAGGAAATGTCTTACTCCCCTACAGTGTCATGCTTGATGTATACACTTTGTCCTGAAACAGCATACAACCGTGCTATAAACCATGCTTCTCCAGAGTGCCTTCTTCCCTGGTGGAGATAGCACTTCCAGGCTAGTCCTCGGCATTGCCTCATTAAATATCACTCCATCTTTCGTATCTATAGATTGGTTATTGATTATTTATGTCAACAGAATAAACTTTAAAATTGTGTAAAAAACCCTATATAAAGAAAACTTGAAGAAACTTCTGAAGATATGGAGCAAACAGAACTGTTACATAATGTTTTGTGGAAATGTAGATGGTAGAACCACTTTGGGAAGCTCTGTGGTATCCAGGAAGACAGAACACTGCACATAGTCAGCATCCAGCCATTGTGCCCCAAGGGACACACCAACAGAACCGTGTGCACGTGTCCAACAAGGGTGGTGTCCATCATATTCATTGTGGTGACACTCAGAGGAGCAAAAAACTGGAAACAATGTAAATGCCCAGCAACAATAAGTGTTCTCACCATAAAAAAGAAAGAAAGAAAAGAAAGTTGTAGCTGCGTGAGGTGGTGGATATGTTAATTAGCTTGATTGTGGTAACTAGTTTGAAATCATTGAGTTGTACACCTTAAATATATATAATTTTTATTTGCCAATTATACCTCAATAAAGCTGGAAAATAAAATAGCTTTGTTCAGTTTTTAAAATGAAAAAACCAATATAGTATAGCCCAAATTAACTGGGTTCATTATATAAATTGTATAGCCATATCATAAATTATATATATATACAAATTGAGTTATAGTCAAACAAGGGAAAAGTATATAGCAGTGAGAAGGCACAATTTATTGCTATGCATCATAATATGGATAAATCTCAAAACATATGGTAAACCAAAAAAAGCTAGATACAGAGGAAAATATATGGCATGATTCCATTTATATAAGTTACAAGAACAGCTAAAACTCATCTATGCTATTAGAAGTCCAGCTGGAAGTCAGCCCCGGAGGACACAGAGGGGCTTCTGGGATGCTAACCATGTTCTGTTTCTTCATCTGAGTGCTGGTTACTCAGACGTGTCATTTTGTGACAATTCAGTGAGCTGCAAACTTAGATGAGCCCTGGCCTCTAGGTACATTATACTTCAACAAAAAATTAAAATTGGGGGGAAAAAAGAGAAAAAGTGGCTAACGGACACACACAAACACATAGACCAAAAAAATGCAAAGATGTGCAATATACCTGGAAGGAAAAACTCTCTATCATCAAAACGTCAGTAAATTCTTCCTAAGTGTACCAGAGAATTTAACTCAATGTCGATATTTTAGAAAGCCCCTGTCATCTTTCTCTTTTATCTGGAAAGGAAAATTGGTTCTAAAGTACAGTTGTAAATACACCTGTATGTGCAGCCAGCTTCCAGAAGAACAAAAATAATCTTGTATGGTACAGTCACTAGGAAATGCCCCAAGCTCTACTTTCTACAACTGGGCCCACATGATTTTAAGCCAGGACCCCCTGCCCCAGCTCCCCCTCGGCTTCCTGCTCAACTCAGGGAGGATGGTCAGACCGTGTGCTTTCAGTGGGTGTTGCTGGCTGAGTTCCCCAGGAGGTGGATTCTGAGATGAAAAAGTGCATGTGTGAAGTTTCTTCAGGAGTGCTCTTGGCATCAAAACCTGTGGGAAAGTGAGGGAGGTGGGTTGGACAGAAGGAGACATGGGGCTGCGATGAGTCACAACAAGTCTCAGTCAGCCTCACTAGGAGCTGGGGCTAAGATGGCTCTGGAGAGCTGTCCCAAATTGGGGCAGGACATCAGGTCTTCATACCTCTACGTCAATCTTAGGATGTGAGATGCCCTGGGAATGGGAGATGATCTTGGAGGAGGTGAAGCTCTTCAGCTGAGTAGTCATGAGGGGAGGGCTCGAGGTTGGGGGAGGGGGTCAGCTGTGAGCTGTCAGCCATCGACAGCCCCATCAGCCTGGAGACTGAGGGCTTCCATCCTGAAATGGTGGTGGGGGTGGCTCACGGTGGCAGACCATAGCGTACACTATAACACGCAAAATTTGGGCCATTTCACAGGGCCTTCTGGAGCCAACACTATAATCCAGAGCAATGACACAACTTTGGAAATGTTGGTTGCACAGCAGGTACATGGAGGAAAAGGTTTCAGCTAGGCAAAACCAAAGAACCAACTAAATATTTTTGGAAATATTTTGTTTTTCTATTTAAGCACAAAACGTGTCTTCACTGGCTCCATCCAGTCGGAGCTTCCTGTGGTCAGAGGTTTCAGAGGCAGCAAACACCTTTTCTTCAAACTACAGGATGGGCAACAGTTCAGGCAGCTTTCTTGGAGGAACTTGAGATCTTATCAGTTCTGCAGAAGGCGAGACAATGGAGCTTGTGTGAGCCTGTGCTTGTGAGTGTGTGTGTGCATTGGGGGTGAGGGGATAAGAGGGCAGAGCAATAGATAGGGAGCCTCCACGGGAGTGGAGGGGTTGTAGGTGGGAAGCTAAGATTTATTAGTGTGGTGTCTATACCTCTCATTTTTCACAGGACAGGCATTTTTTATGCTTACAAAAGTTTTATGTGGATAAGAATTCTTTATGATATAATGTTAGGTGTAAAAATTGGGGTGTAAAATTGTTAATATATTGCCATCGGAGAAACAAGACACATAAAACGAAGGAAGTATGTTAATATTTAAATAGCCTCTAATTTTGAATAGTGGAAGTATATATAATTTTTATTCTCTTCGCAAACTATTCTCTATTGTACTGAGTTTTCAACAATTGTGCACATATTTTAAAGATAAACATTTATCACAAAATGTAGAGAAAAGGTTAGAGTGTTTTTAGAAAATTAAAAATGCACAAGGTTGTCACTCTGGAGCAAGGGTGCACAAACTACCACCCATGGCCCGCTGCCTGATTTTGTAAATAAAGTTTTATTGTAACACAGCTACCGTGTCCATTCCTTTACCTGTGATCTATGGCTGCTTTTGCATTCCAATGACAGAGCTGAGTGGTTGTGACTGTAAGTCTAAAACATTTACTGCTGGCCCTTTCAAATTTGCCCACCCCTGTCCATGAGTCATAAATGCCAGTCTAATGAATGAATTTATATCCTGTGATATCAGTTAACTTTTCTTGAAAATATGTCCAATTTCACATGCAGATTCTGGAAGCAAACGCTTTAACTCAAAAGCAGTGGGACAGGGGCTGGCCCCGTGGCCGAGCGGTTAAGTTCACGCTCTCCGCTGCAGGTGGCCCAGTGTTTCATTGGTTCGAATCCTGGGTGCGGACATGACACTGCTCATCAAACCACGCTGAGGCAGCGTCCCACATGCCACAACTAGATGGACACACAACGAAGAATATACAACTATGTACCGGGGGCTTTGGGGAGAAAAAGGAAAAAATAAAATCTTTAAAAAAAAAAAAAAGCAGTGGGACAGGCTGGAGATAATCCCCAATTTGTAACATGTACACAGTTACATTCAAAGGCAGACCTTGGTACTTGGTCAGCCTATTCTTTTATTCATGAAAGATCTTTCTAAGACTAAGAACTTATAAAAAACACTAAATCAGTGAAATTAATGACAGAATTCTCTTTTAGATATTATTCAATGAAAAAAAATGTGAACATTTTCAATCTCTTCTCTCCAAACTCTTACTTTTTGTTACGTATTATTTTTACACTTTCCAGATATAGAATGTTAACACTCTGCCATGAAACCACCATTCCTACTGTTTCCACGCTGCTTATGGAAAATTGTGAAACCAGCCTGATGTTTTCCCCTCGCCCATCATTTACATTTTTTCTTGGATAATCTAAGAATTCTTCCCTCGTGCTTGGAACAAGACATATTACCCAAAAGGGAATTTAGTATTTAATATTGTGTGGCAAGTTTCCATGGAATAGAGGGTGGTCGTTTGTTCTAAAGAGTAAGATTTTGTTTTTGTTTTTGTTTTCCCATTTCAGGGAAATTCTCCTTGACCAAGTTCTACTTCTTGGGTTGCGTTTACTGATCTGTTTACTGCAGCAACACCAATAATGTTTGAGTTGGGTTCTTTGTCCGTCCTCCTCCTCTTTCGGCTTTCTTCTAACTGCTGTAACCTTCTGGTCTTTTAGATTTGCATTTGTTGTGTTTGTTAGCAAGCTTTCCCATTAATCGACATTTACTTTTCAGTTATATCTTTTTCATCCTTTTCTTTCTAATTCAATTACTGCTCCGGTAGTGATAATGCTTTTTGCCTTCAATTTGTTTCTTAGACTCTGCATTTTCTTCTTGTTCTTTGTTCTACCATCTCCTCTGTGAAGTTGAGGCTGTTTTTGCTTTTGGGGAGATTTGTGTTCTTGTTGTAGTGTTACCTGGTGTAAAGAACTCTGGGGAATGTTCCCTACTCTGGGGACATTCTCCTGTGGGTTGGGTTCCATTGTCTGTATTCATGTATACGTGTACATATGAATAGAGATGCTGTGCAATATGTTTGCACATACACAATTTGCTACCTTTTTCCCTTTTCATTTTCAGGGGGGTGGTTTTCCTTTTGATGTGCTAGGGTTTTTTTCATCTTGCTTACTTTCTTTTTTCTTATACAGTATTGTGAGCTGTTTGCCTTTCTGCCCTATGGCCCTATGGCTGTGGTTATAACTACTACATCAATCGTGTTTTTTTAAAAAATTTTATTTTATTGTGGTAAGAACAATTAAGATGAGGTCTACCCATAAAACCGTTTGGAGGTGCCTCAAAAAATTAAAAATAGAAGTACTGTCTGATTCAGCAATCCTAGCTGAGACCAGGATCATGAAGAGACATTAGCGCTCTGTGTCCATCGAAGCACTGTGCACACTAGCTGGGATGTGGGGACCTGAATGTCCATCAGCAGATGAATGGATCAAGAAAGTGCGGTACCTGCATACAACAGAATATTATTCAGCCTTAAAAAAAGAAGGAAATTCTGTGATGTGCTACAATGCGGATGATCCTTGAGGATATCATGCTAATAGAAGTAAGCTAGTCACAGACAAACACTGTATGATTCCACTTATGTATAAAATACTCAAATTCATAGAATCAGTGAGTGAGATGGAGGTCGCCAGAGCCTGGAGGAGGGAGAAATGAGTTACTAAGCAACAGGCGGCACAAAGTTTCAGTTACGCAAGATGAAGAATCTCTAGGGATCTGCTGTAGAGCATTGTGCCTATCGTCAACAATAATTTATTGGGCGGTTAAAAACCCGTTAGCAGGGGCGAACCTTTTATTAATAGTGCATCTTCTATAGTGTTTTATTAATAGTGTCTGTTGTGATAGTGTCACCTGAAAACCTATCATTTTCCTTTATAGAAAATTGGTGCCCCTGAGGCAGATCTTTTGGATAGAAGGCAATTTAGAGACCACACAATCGAAACCTATTCTAACTCCCTTCAATCACTGGAAAAGAATCAAATTCCAGAGAATTGGTGACTCTCCAAGGGTCCTAGAGGTTGACAAGAAAAGACTAGAACCTGGCCTACTGACTCCTTGTCTAGATCCATTCCAACACTTGACAGGAAGGAGGCAGGGTACCCCGAAGTCTAAGATATGGGGTGCAGGAGGGGAGGCTATAAGGAGGGATTAGCTATTCTGCGGAAACAGCATAACCTGCAAGTCCGGCTGAATCTCTAAGGTGCAGTGTGGCTCTAAGTCACTCAGTTACGTTTTGGTCCATGATTTTCTAACATTTCAGTGGCATTTTATAGCACTACATTTTATTGAGCCACTGCTAAGCTCTAGGCGACGTAAGAGACCTTAATAGAAATCGTTCTATGAAAGCCTCATGACAACCCTGCAAGACTAGTTTATTGCCCCTTTTCAAGCAGAGGGAACTGACTCTCAAGGAGCTTAAGGGCTTTTCTAGAGGCAGCGGATCCAGGCTCAGCATTGGGTATTTTCCTTCCTCCAGGTCAGTTAGGCTCTGATAAAACCCCAGCAGGTTAGGCTCCGCTTGACTAGTGTCTCTGAGTGCAGGTCTTGTTGAGAAGAACAGAGAGCTCTAGCGCATTTCAAAATAGTTCCTTTCCTCCTTCCCCTGCCAGAAGCACCAGGGGAATTTTCTCTGAGATTTACTGTGAGAGCCCGGTCAAACTGCTAGTAGAAAAACTCACCTAAGTGCGGGGACCTCCCTGTGAGTGGGTCCCCCTGGAGTTAACTCTCAGCGTCCTCCACACTGAGCCTCGAGCAATTTGAACGCCACTTGGTGGATTATATTAATAATTTTCCTCTTATGGGTCCTCCCCCCACACTCTAGTTTTCTAGAGTAAATCTCAGTTGGTCATGAATGTGTCATTTTTAAAAACGTTATTGGATTCCATTTTGCTAATATTTTATTAGGATTTTGTATTGATATTTATAAGTGAGATTCATCAATAGTTTTCTTTTTTGGTACAATCTTGTGAGCTTTGCAGCTCAAAGTTACATTCACTTCTTAGAAAGAATTTTAAAGTTTACCTTCTTTCCCTATGTTCTGGAATAATTTAAGTAGCCCGGGGATTCTCTGATTGCTGAGCGTTTAGTAGAACTCTCCTGTGAAGCCATCCGGGACTGAAGCCATTTTGTGGGAGCTCTTCAACTGCTTTCTCTATTATTTCTTCCATGGACATTGGTCTATTTCCATTTTGTTTCTTGACTGGAGTCTATGTTGATAAGTTGTATTTACCTAGAATAGATATCTGTAACTTAAAATTTAGACGACAGCTGATCTATTTTCTCACCCAATGCAGGATTATCTTCTAAAATACTGAGCCAGACGACCATCAAACTCACTTCAAATACTTTGTTACTACAGATCATAAGGGATCCATTATTGATTCTAAATATTAGAGTATTTTTTACATAATGACAAAAAATTTATCTTCCTTTTTCTGTGCAGCTTCAGAAAATAAGACTAACTCTGCTCTGTGTAGCACATACAAATTTAAAGACAGTCTCCCCCTCTCTCACTGATTGGTTTTTGCGTCCACGGTTGAGAGTCCCCATGATGGGTCAGCTATAAATGACAGTGAGGCTGCTCTGCCTCCTCCTTCACAGCCGCAGACGCCTTTCTACATGTGCCCAGATTGCGAATGCTTTTTAGTTAGCACTCTTTCAGAGGATGGAATGCTAAGCTTCCATCAGGATTCCTCAGACTTTTTAATTAATTTTTTATTGAGGTAACATTGGTTTATAACAGTGTATAAATTTCAGGTGTGCATCATTGTATTCGACTTCTGTGTAGACCACATCATGTTCACCATGAAAGGTCTGCTTGTCGTCCATCACCAACCTCAGATTTGATATTTAAAAAAAACAAACTTAGACGTGTTCTAGAACAAAATAAATATTGTGAAAATGGGAAAAATAGTAAAAACCAGATTTTAAAATTGTAAACTCTGCTTTCAACACAGCAGCACAAAAGAGGAGTGCCCCGGACGCCAGAAGAATAAGTGTTTTTGTTGTCATTCATTTCTAAATATAGTTTTATTCATTAATTGCAAACTGCTCCGATTTCTAATAAAATATGAATTCCCTCTACTCCATTTTCAGATATATCTTTAAAATTTCAGTGAAAAGTTCACAAATTAGCAGAAGAAATAATGGTGGTTTAAGGGCATAAGCAGGGTGTGAAGGGGCTGGGGGAGCCCAGGTTCGGGGGTGCTGGTTCCTTTCCACAGGACCCTGACTTGGACTTCACAGGTGCCTTAACCCTGGTGTCCTCCCCGAGGTCTGTCCCGGTAAGAGCGGGGGCAGGGAGGTGTGCTGGAAGCGGGGAGAGAGGGGGATTCCAGTCTGAGATTCTCAGGGCCACCAGCAGGCCCATACTACCTGAAGAGCTGTCAGCTACCTTTTCACCTGCTCATTCCCTGAAATACAGCCCAGCTACCTGGCTTCCTCCTCTACCCGCCCTTAGCCTTCGATTTCTGTTCCCTTCAGTCTTAGCCCTTAAACATATTGCTGCTTTATTTTATCCTCTCTTTATGTCATGTGGACAAGACTCATCCTCCCAACTAGACTGAGATCTTCTCTTACAAACATGGTAGCACAGAGCTGAACACATAGAAGATGCTCCACAAAGAGCTGTATGATGAAATGAGATCAAATGGAATAAATGGAAAAGGGAGGGAAGGATGGGATAGACAGGACCAATCCTGTCTGTGAGAAATTAAAGTGGGACTTTATGCTGACTACTGCCAGGAGCAACATGCTTGTGAGGCCTGTTTTGTGTTGGACACCATGGCCTCAGTGTCCTCTATGAGATACATACTGGTGGACAAAGGTGATCCACGGGTGGAAAATTATAAGGTGAGAAATGCCAGTCTTCAGAGTGGATCCTCTTCTTTGGGCTGCTCCCACTGCATCCACCCACCATCCCTCCCCTCACAGTCTAACCAGGACCCCTTCCCCAGCACACGACCCCCCCCTCCTCTCCCTGCTCCAGTTCACCACAGCTTGTAGCACTGAGGTCCAAGTGATGTATTAAGGTCCCTTCTTGTCCTCAACATCCCAGATTTTCTGACCAAGGCCTCAGACCCTCAGGACCAGGCTCCTTTCTATCTTCCAGAACCACCTCGTTCATCAGAAAGGCTGCCTCAGGTGTGCTAGAAAGACACAATAACGATCCCACGCCCTCTTTCTTTGGGAATCAGGACACCAAAAGGGGGCTTGCTGCATCTGGGCCTTCGGGGGAGGAGAGTGGGAGATGAGGCATTGCCATCAGGAACAGAAGCAGAGAAAGGAGGATGAAAAGATAAACTGGATGTTCTAGAGTGTTCCCCCAAGGGCTGTTCCTGGTCACAGGCTAAGATGTGAGAGTTCTCACTACAAAGCCACAGGACACATTCTACAATGTCCTATCCCATGGTCGATGGTATTCTCTCTATTTCCTAAATATGTCTGTAATTATATAAAATTCCTTGTCACTTAGATTGCTTTCTCTGGGATCTGGAATCCACAAGTTACCATGTTGCCCAAGATGGTGATGAAAATCAACAGTGTCCTCATCCTCATCTTCATCATCTTCCTACTTCTCCTCCTCCATGAAGCAATTTATATTTTGGGAAATTGTCTTCTTTACTTTGTTTGCATTCTTCTTCCAAGATCCCTGTGAAATGGTACAAATACGCAGTATAATCAGTTAGCGATGAAGTTCATACATAATCGAGACTTCTGTTTTTCATATGTTCTCCTTAATTCTCCAGGAAAAAACAAAAACTGTTATTCTAAATAATATTTGCAATGAGACATCCTCAGGCCAGGAAACAAAATGTCATTGACAAGCTAGAATCTTGTCCTAAAACCAGCTGGATAATTATTTTGAAAATTCTTAAATGATAGTTCTTCCAAAAATAAATTTAAAAAGCAGTTCGGGGTTCTAAATAGAATCATTTCAGTAGAAAATAATCCAGTGCTTTCAGGTGAGCTAAAACTCAATATGAATCAATGATGCCAAAAAGCTGTCACTCAAAAAAAGCCCTGTGAGCTCAGGCTATATTCACAGAAGTCGGGACTTGGCAGGAAATCATGCTCCCAACTCTCTCCGAGTTGACTAGACAACACAGAGAAACACATAACCACTTTCAGGGATCAGGTTCTGGAGGGTATGGACCATTCAGAGTGTTCAGGGGAGTGTAGCAAAGAATATTAAAGAAGTGTATGAAATCATTATCCAGGAAATAGTGAAGGAACTGGATAGAAGTTTCAAGAAGATACCTGACCATTATGCAAATCGGAAGAAATTTGCTGTCTGTTAATCTGCAAAGCAGACAACAGACAATAGGATAGTATTTCAGGATTTCTTCACCATAAAGGAAAACCTAAATGAGGTGTTCCAAAACAGAGGAGGGCGCCATCAGCGAGAGAAGACTGAGTTTGATCAGAGAGCTTACAAGGCTTGATGATTGTAACCACGTGTAAGAAGAGGTCAGGCTTATGTGGGAGCCTGAACTCGATGGATGCCAACGCGCTTTACCCCCTTTTACTAGTTTATAATTCTGATCTCAGTGCAACAGTGAGTCATCTGGAGTATCCCCACAGCAGAGGAATTTATGCGGGATTTCCGAGCCACATTTCTTAATCTGCCCCCTCCACCCCCAAAAGCATCTCCTCTACAAATCCGCTGCAGTGCTGACATTCTAACTCCTAGGCCGTCACCCACTTAGGGTTTTATTAATTGTGACTCTCTGAAACCCCCAGGTTCACACACATGAAATTATTCACTCAGACGCTGAGACCTGGTTGCAGGAACGGGGCACGGGCTCCGAGCGGGTGGGAGGACCGGGCTTGAGAGAGCGAGCGCACAGGAGGAGGTCAGGTTGGATCTGTGCTGAGTGACAGGAGAGCCATCTCGCCTGCATGCCCCAAGGAGACCTTAAACGGGCATCACCGCCTCCAGTCAGTCTTGACGTGCAGAGATGAGCACCGAGCAGCGACATGTGGGGTGGGGAAAATGTGCAGCACCCTGGACTATCAAGGATTTCATTTTCTGGTCTTCCAGTGGTATTTGCCCGGTTTTGCTATATTTTCACTATTTGCTCAGCTTCACACTGTGTCATTTCATAGGACATGGAGAGAGCAATTAAAATTTTTAAGTGGTTAAAGAAAAATAAGAAGAAAAACCACCACATCCAAAGAAATGGTTATTTCCCAGACCTCCAATGGGCCATAATATCCCGGAAACCTGCCGGGCAGACCCCCCCCCCCAGCTCCCACAGGAACAGTTGCTGGTGCACGTTCACCAAACTGTGCCCACCCACTCAGCATGCTCGCCCACAACCTGAGTTCAGCCCATTCCAGCCCACACCTTCAGCTCAGGTGAAAGGCAAAGTAAGGGCAGAGTAATGGGTCCCAAATGAATGGTCGTTTTGATTGCTCACGAGGGTCAAAAATGCTCATTGCTGAGCCTGCTCTGAATGAGGCCCTGGTGTGTTCTGGAGACTCAGAGGAAAAGGCTCCTGCTTCCCCTCAGGCCAGCACCAGGCTGAGGGGGTCTTCGGAGGAGGCGGGGCACAGGCCAGCAAGATGAGCACGGTGAGGTCTCTCCTCGTCCCAGCCTGTGCCTATACCGGTTGTGCGCGCCATCCTCATACAGGATAGGGGTCCGGGGGTCCAACCTTCAACTCTATCCTGTGAAGTGACCACAACATTATGTGACGGGGAAAGGAAAGGTGGAGGAGGTGAGACCGGGATGACCGTGGCGGAGACAGGAGGCAGTGTTGCCATGCCCCCAGGGAAGGCCACAACCAACAGCCTTCTCATAATTTGAGCCAGTTCTGGGAAATAGTCCAACATCAGCTGTGGAGCACCGACTTCCTGCCGGCAAGCTGAGATGCACATGAACAAAAACTCATATCCTATAGTTGACGTTAGACAAATGGAGACTGGCAAACAGTCCCTGCCCGCCCACTAACATGCCCCATTGTAACAACATAGCCCAGAGCCTCACTCCGGGTTTGGTTTGCATGATGTGGGTTTGCAAACTGTCTTTTTGGCGTGTGCACAATAAACTTTTATTAATTACTACTTAGGTGATTCATTGGTTTTACTTCTGTTGTTTCTGAACTTTCGACAATATCTAAGAAAGGGGCACAGACTTCGGTGAGTGATGGAGAACGTGAGCAGAGGAGATGTTCGATTGGAGGGAGAACTGAGGACAGCAGGGACATGCTCAGGCCTGGCGGTGAGCCCCTGGGGTGGCGCCCTGCTGGTGCTGACCCTCCTATTCCTCCCGGCTGTCTGTGCAGCATGAGCTCCACTGACACTGAGGGACAAGTAAGAACTCGGGGCTATTCAAGTGTATAGCCTGGTTGTGGTGAGGGAGAAAAAGGACTCGGAATACCAGGAAGGGGCCGTGTACACACTGCCTCCGGGATATTTTGTGCCATGAGGTGCATAAAGCTGACTTAATTTACCCTTAATTGTCTCCAACTCAGCTACTCTTTTGAACCTAGGAGTCAAAACTCCAGGACCAGAGGATGCTTATCGATATTGCCCTGACAGGGCTCTTGACTCCAAGCCTCCCAGATTTGGCACTGCCCCTCCCCTGGTCTGGCCCCCACTCATGATCTTGCATTAGGGATCGCTCATCCTCTGAACCAGCCCGGCAGAGTTAGAACCGCCTTCCAACCAGCTTCGGAGACCTGCGTGAGCCTTGCCGGGTTGGGGGGCCTGGGCTTGCACTAATGGGTGGGCAGGGCTCTCGTGCTCACTGGGGAAGGCCAGAAGTATTGGGGAGCCTTAAGGCCAGGTGGGAAGAGACCTTAGATCGCCTGCCACAACTTTCATTTGTCCATAAAATGAGTGACACTTGGAGGCTTTATGAGTCTCGTCTAAGGCCGTAAAACACAGCGGCAGCATCATGTCCACAACCTTCAGCTTCTGCCCTCAGACCCATAGGGTTTCTGCTCTGCCTGTATATTAGTGGGAGCACTTGTGCTGGGGTGACAATAGGAAAGTCCAAAACTGATGGGCTCACAGGAAGCCAGCACCACTGCGCTAATGGAAGAGTCATAATGTCACTAAGATGGTCATGACTGGTACGAGGTATGGTAACACGCAAAGAGGGTGAGAACTCAGATACTAATGGGAAGGGGTAGAGATGATTTCAAGGGAAGGCTAAAAAAATTTAAAAAGTCCCTACATATTTCAATTGGTGCTCTAGAGGTTAAATCCGGCACTCTCACTGCCGTGGCCCAGGTTCATTTCCTGGTCGGGGAGCCACACCACCCGTCTGTCTCTTGCCATCCTGTGGGAGCTGTGTGTTGCTGTGATGCTGAAAGCTGTGCCACTGGTATTTCAAATACCAGCAGGGTCACCCGTGGTGGACAGGTTTCAGTGGAGCTCAGACTAAGACAGACTAGGAAGAAGGACCTGGCCACCCACTTCCGAGAAAATTGGCCATTAAACCTTTGAACAGCAGCAGAGTGTTGTCTGATATAGTGCTGGAAGGGGGAGGATGGTGCAAAAAGACTGGGCAGGGCTCTGCTCTGCTGTCCACAGGGGCGCTAGGAGCTGGAATCAACTACGCAGCATTAACAACAACAACAATATACCTTAATGCAGTAGAACAAGGGCTGTTGGAGTTAATACTCCAACGCTTCTGATACTTCAAACTTCCCCCTTGTTAACATCAACACAATTCTCTTGGTAGGAATTCAAATTCCTGTCTTTGTGTGAGAATGTCTCGTGGCCAGTGCGTTATACTTACGGGGGCCTGGAACCATCTCTGACCACCCTAGCCTAATGGTCCGCCTGCACCCTGAAATTTCCTCCATTTCTCGGGAGAGGAGCTCATTGCTTAATCTCCCAGATTAAATTAACGTGTGAGGCAAATTCCTCCATAGAGGAAGCAAATCCCTAAATAGGTGCTAATCTCAGAAGAGACCTGAAAGTAGGAGAAGCTGGGAATGGGCTGGGGGCTGGCCACCACGGGGGGTGTGTGTGTGTGTCTGCACACGAGTATACTTTGGCTGGAGCCATCTCTGAGGAGCAGCTTGGGCAGACTCTCGAGTGGCCTTTCCAGAAAAGCCAGTGCCTCTGCTCTACTCACTGAGCTTTAGGACCCATCAGTTCTGGATCTGTCAGGACCCCAAGCCAGGACTGAGAGAAGAATGCTCCAGTAAGGTGGCTACTTCAGCTCCCTCATTTATCGGGGCAAGGCACTGGGACCAGGGTTGTTAGAAGGACATTGTGTGAGAGAAAGAGAGAAAGGAAATGAAGGGGAGGACAGGGACACAGACGAAGAGCCCTAAGTCAGACATATGGTTTCGGGGGTCAAAGAGAGGAGAGAAGGGGGCGTTTATGTAGAGAAGGAAACTTCCCTCTTGTCCCAGTTTCACCTCTTTAATTCAATCTTCCTTTACCAGACCAAGATTATGTAACTCAGATTTATCCTGTGTCTGTTGCTCAAGAGACCATCACTTTAGGTCACAATTCACACGTCCTAGCCTGGAATTCACAGAGTTACATCAGGCTGCAAACTTTCTCCACAGCCCCATCTCCTTCTAGTTTGCTACATGATAAGAAACACAGCAATAGGCTCGGGGTCCTCAAAGTTAGATTCCAGTTGCTGGCCCCACACTAGTTCTCTGAGTAACGTTGGTCAAGTTAAGCATCTTTCTGAATCTTATTTTTACTTATTTAGAAATGGAGATAATCTCTCCTTCGCAGTATTGCTGTAAGCACTAAATGAGAAGAAGAAATGCAACACGGGCTTGGCCAGAAGTCATTAAATAAGTGGTAGACGTGTCTGCTCCAGGCACTTCACCTGTTTCATCTTCCCACCCATGTAACACCGACATCTACCTTCAAGCCGTCAGTTATGCTGTTTCCTCCACCTGTCTATTTGTCTGTCCCCAAAGCTCTCCACGTAGCCACATGCCCCATCCTTGAGTGGAAACTTCCTCCATGATCTCCCCAGGACACTTGAGACCCTGGATCCGTCCTTTCCTGTGCCTGTCAATAACCACGGCCTCTTGGACTCCATTTTCCCATGTGTTTTGGTTTTGTCTTCTCAGCAATGAATGAAGACACCTGTAGAGATGAAGCCAGATGGGTTTCTTCCTCTTTATTCCAGACAGCATCCTCTGGCACGTGACAGGTACGTCAGAGACTTGAGACTCTGCTTGGAGTTTATGTAAATAGTTCACTTACTCTGATGCTCCTCAAAGTCATAGAAACTAGTAACATTAGCTATTTTGCAGACTTACTGTGTACTAGATCAGTGGTTCTCAAAGTGTGGCCCAGCGGCATCAGCATGAATGGGAAACTTCTTAGAAATGCAAAGCCTTGGGCTGCATCCCAAACCTACTGAATCAGAAACTATGGCAGTGGAGTCCAGTAATCTGTGTTTGAACAAACCCTCCAAGTGAGTCTGATGCATGGTCAAGGTTGAGAACCATCGGGCTAAGGCATTGTCTGGGGGTCTTTCTCCTCTGATTACATCAGATAAAGGGGCTAGACAAAGCACATCTGAAATTGAAGGGTTTTGGTGAGAAAGTTAGCATAGGACCCTCTGTTGTAAGATGGACCTAGAAGAAACAAAGTGCAGGGGCGCTTGGGCAGCCAGGAAACAACCTAAATGTCCTGTGTAGAGAGCAAAGGCAGGAAGCTGGGGGGCCTCAGAGGTAAAACTCCTACTTACATTTCTCTTCGTGGGCTACAGGGTTCCAATTCCACAGCTGGAACCCCCAGACACGACAGTCAGACCCACTACAATAACGTAAATGACAACAATGTCCTAGTAAGGTCCTGGGGCCAGCAGCATTAGCATTGCCAGGGAACCGATTAGAAGTCCAGTTTTTCAGGTTCTGCCCAAATCCTACTGCTTCAGAACCTCCAGGGACATTCCACAAGCCCTTCAGGTGATTCTGATGCAGGCAAAGTCGCGTAAACTGTGCTAGGCACGGGGGCTACACGTTTTCCATGCAGTTTTTCATTTAACTCTGACAACCCTATGAGCAGTTTAAATTTTTGCAGTTTTAAGGGGAAGGAAATCAGGGCCACAGTTGCCTAAGGGCACACAGCTGGTCAGTGGCCCAACAGGAATGGAAACTGCCTGATTCAAACACCCCGCTGAGCAGATGGGAGACTGTTTTAGCCAAATGTGGTCTCTGATGAACTCCCGGTAACTGAAAACGCGTTTGGGAGGGTTTGGGGGCAGGAGGGAGAGGGCGAGTCAGAAATAGAGCAAACAGAGCCATCTCTACAATTTAGTGGGTGGTGTTCAAACCCAGGATCTGGTAGCAAATTAGCCCTGTGGACCTTATCTCCTTTATAAGATCCTGCCCACCTGAGAGCCATGGCTCAGAGACTGCACCAAACAAACCTTCCAGCCGATACCTGGTGTTCAAGGACTCATATCCTCAGGTCTTCCCTTGAACTACCTGGATCTGTGTTCGGCAACTTTGCTCTCCTTCTCAGTCTCTCCCTGTGTGTTGTTTTCTCTGCCTAACCCTTGACCTGGAGGAAAATCTTTACTCACAAGAGACGAAGGCTCGCTCAAGGACAGGGGGCTGCAGATGTGTGTTTGGGCGGAGGGCAATTTCAGTCCCTTCAGATCACGCCGGATAAGACAATTCTACCTCTCAGAGGGCAGAGCTGAGCTCAGGAGCAGCTCTGGGCCTTGTGGTTTCCTTTCACAGACTGAACCAGAAAGAGTTATTTTTCACTCTTGGCAAAAACGCCCAGGAACCAAGTTCTTCTCAAGACAGAGTTGAACTTACAACGAGAAGTTAAAATGAAAAGGTCCTATGTGGGAAGGGTTGGAGGGGAAATGAAGGGCTGACGGGGTTCTGACCACAGGGGAAGGTATCAGGAAACAGATTGGGGTGAAGACCTCGGCGGGCTCACCTCAGAGTTCACAGCCAGCATTCCTCCAGCTCACTTTAACCACAGGAATTCTTTGTTTCATACACTAAGGGGATGCGGGTGGGTGGGGAGGCAGAGGAAATGAAGGAAAACATTGAGTAAAACCCCAATAACGCTACCCAAAAGCAGATCATGTAAAGCAGGATGAGGGCCAGACCTTTCGAATTCATTCTTCACACCGCCCACAATTATACACACCTGACCGTGTGTATTGACTGCCCCTCCCCCATGCCCCAGTCAACCCTGGTGTGATTTTCCCATTTTCCATAGAAAAGCATTCAGGATCCCAACTTCATGACAAATCATCTGCCTCAGTCTCAGCCTCATTTCTACGCATCCTGACTTCCTGCTGTTACCGAGCAAGGGCTCACTATCCGACGTGCACAGAAGCCAAGAGCACGGCACCAGCTTTTGAGGACAGAAAAGGCTTTATTGTCAAGTTCACTGGCAAACCAGGAGGCGAGGCTCTCAAGTCCGTCTCCTCAATCCAAGGTTCGGGGCACATTTTAAGGAGTTAGGGCTACAAAGCTGCAGCTGGGCTCATAGGCTGATTGGCTAGTCTCGAATCAATCCATATGTGGTAATCCAGGTACTTGGGCGGCTGGATCCCAGATTTTCCTTATTGAAGGCGGAGGTCATCCTGGGGCTGTGGGTTCCCGCCTGGCACGTGCGCAGTGCTGTCTCTGCTATTGAGCGAGATTTGATTCACCAACAACCTGTTGTAAGGAAGCAAAACTCGTTTAAGCTGGTCAATGATTTATGTGCTGTTTCCCTGCCTCTAGGTTCCAGCCATCCTTGGCTTCCTTAGAATATCTCCCAGCTCCATTGCTGTCACTTGCCTTGAAATATGCTATTTTCTTTTCCCTGGAAATAGCTCCAATCTCTTTCCCTAACTTTCATTCATTCTTCAGTTTTGGCTCAAACAAGGTTATTTCTTCTCGGAAGTCTTTCCTGACGTCCCCCGTCATTAGTTTAGCTTGTCTCTCACACACTCCCAATGCACCCCCGCATTCTCCTTAGCAACACTCACTATGCTAAAGTCTTTGCTCAGTGTCAGGCTCACCCAAGAAAGGAGACAGTGAAGGGGGAAAGGTAAAAGCCTTAGTTTCTTAAAAGATAGAACCAGAACTCTTCTGGAGTGGAAAGATCTATTCAGAAAAACACCGTGGTTGGTATGTTTGGAAGAAAGATGAGGCCGTGAAACCAGATACAGCTGGAGCCAGGGCAATCAAAGAGAGAAGAATTCCTGTTTCAGAAATGGATAAGATTACTCATGAAGCAATGTAAAAATCCTAAATTAGTTATTAACAAATAGAATCCAGCAGTACCTTCAATGATAAAGATCTATTCTAAGGAGAACAAAGGAAAGTTCAATGCAAAGAAGATTCAATATCAGGAAATATGTTCATATAGTTCAATGTGTTATACAGCTATGGAGCCACAAATCTGATCATCTCCTTAACTGCTGAAGGGTACTCTGGTAAAATTCAACATCTAATAATTGGGTACTTTTTACCATAATAAAATTTTCCATCTCAGGCACAAAGCCTGCATCTTGTTTAATGGGAAACATTGGTATGACCACAAAAGTCAGGAACATGTCAAGGAGGACTACTGTCATGGTGACTATTTAACATTCTTCCAGATACTAGCCATAATAAACTAACAGGGAAGGAAATTGGAAGTTTTTTAGAAAATTTGGGAGAAGGAGTAAAATAATCATTTTCAGCCATACAAAGAACATCTACAAATCAATATGAAGATGATCAACAACAGAATTTAAACATGAGTAACAAATATATAACACAGGTATTAATAAAAACGTGACATAATTTTTTAACATGTGAAAAACCATTCGACCACATTCATATTGACTAATACACGTGAACATCACAGTAAGATACCATTTTTCACTTATCAGATTGGCAGATAAAATCATGAGCAAGTATATGGGGAAACTACTAAAAGTCTGGTATAAGTAATATGGTTAAAATTTTTACCGTGGGCAATTCAGTAATAACTATCAAATTACAAAGGCATGCACCAATTGTCCAGCAATTCTACTTCTAGGAACCCATTCAGGTGATCCAATTATTTATTGCTGTATAACAAATCACTCCAAAACTCAGTGGCATAAGACAACAATTTTATTGTGCTTACGATTTCGTGCGTCAGGAATTCAGGCAGAGCACAGAGGGTGCGGCTTGCCTCTGCCCCAGGCAGACTGGGGCTTTGGCTGGAGTGGCTCAACCGGCTGCCGACGGCTGGGGCGCTAGACAAGAGCCACCATGTCCCGTGCTCCCTGGTTGTCAGCTGTGTTCCTAGGTTCTTCTCCATTTGCAGCTGCTGGGGCTAGAAATGCAGGACCGGCTGCTTAACTCCTTCTTGGACGACCACACTCTTCTCCTGGTGGTTCTGATTCCCTAGTTCATCATAACAACGTAAAGTCAGAGGAATTTAGAGAGATGATTGGTCAGCTTCATTCACTGAGAGAGGAGGGAATCAAAGAGCAGTCACGGTGGCTGTTCAGTGGGGGGAGAGCGGGAGAGGGTGAACGGGCAGAGGAGAGGTGGAACAATCCGTGGCTGAGGCTCATCCCTGTCCAATTCCAAGGAACCAGGAAGTGTCTTTACATCATGGAACCAGATGGCACATGGTGCACCTGGTGCCCCGGCTCCAGAAGAGACGATTGTGACCCATGATCTGGAATCATAGACAAAGCAATGTGATGGAATAAAACTTAAAATGGGCATCTCCGTGTTCCCTTACTTGCAAACAAACACCGCTTGTGGATGTAGCACTGTGCTGGTAATCACATCTTTTAGTGGGATGCTTCTGTTATTTATTCTGTGAAGGACCTTTCCTCCAGTTGCTGGGGGTGCTGCCAGCGTCACACTTGTCTGGAAATTGGCTTCTGCTGAGGAGAGATGCCTTACGTAAGGTCAAGTGTCCTACCCAGGGGAAGCTTACATCCAATAACTGGTCAATGGGATTAAGCCCGGCCCGCTCACCTTGGCTTCAAAGGTCCATCCAAACTTTAGGTCTCCTGTAGAGGGGACATTTGTGGTAACGCCATCTCAGTCGCACTCCCCCTGCCTAATCCTGTCTTTCCTTCTCCTGCAAGTGTTACTCCTGAGGGCACTCCCTCATAAATGTCCTGAATTCCTATCTCCATCTTGACAGTCTGCATTCCTTGGAGCCCAACCTTTTATATGCACACACATACACATCATCTATGTTGGGAAACTTATTAACATAATTTACAATTCTAATAGGTTAAAAGAAAAACTCATGGAATTATTTTAATCAACATTAAAAGAGACAATTTTCCAAATTTACACCTCAGATAAACGGCTTTAAGGAAAAAGTCTAAACATAGTGTGCTACCTTGATCTCTAAACAAACTGATTAAAGGGCAAAAACCAGCATCAGTGTTAATGATATTAGATACCCTAAAATTAAAGTAAAAAATAGAAGCACAACATTAGTTCACTTTTTAAAGGTAGCGACCAATGTAATTATACAAGAAAAAGCAATACAGGGTATATTTTTGGAAATAGGGGAGTAAAATATCATTACTTGCATCTGATCTATAACAAACACCTAGAAACCCCAAAAGAATCAAAAGGAAATGAAAAACTATTTTTCTACATGAACAAAAGACATAATACTGTAATGAAGGACATAGAAACTGCCAGATGTTTTCCCAAAATGTAGCGTTTCACACTCTCACCAACAGTGCAGTTTTGGTTCTTCAACATCCTTACTTGCTGTCTGTCTTTATTTTTGTCCCCTCTGCCCCAATTTTATTGAGTTACAATTGATGAATAAAACCATATATATTTAAAGTGTACAAGATGATGATTTGATATATGTACACTCTGTGAAATGATTAGTAGAGTGAAATTAACGAACACATCCACCGCCTCGCGGAGTTGCCTTATTTGTGTGTGTGGTGAGAACAGGACAGATGTGCTGACTTCACAAGTTTCGCGTGTGAGGTGCAGGATTCTAACTGTAGTCACCTGCTCACAGTGCATCCCCAGAGCTGGCTCACTCATAACTGAAAGCTTTTACCCTCTGACCATCGCCTCCCCACCTTCCTAAACGTCCAAGCCCTGGGAATCACCACTCTATTCTCTGTTCTAGGAGTTCCATGTCTTTTCTTTAGATCCCACATATAAGTGAGATTACACACTATCTGTCTTTCTCTGTCTGACTTATTTCACGTAGCATAATGCCCCAAGCTTCACCCATGTTGTTGCAAAAGGCCAGATATCCTTCTTTCTCATGGCTGAATAACATTCCGTTATTTACACCTACCACCTCTTCTTTATCCATTCACCCATTGACAGACACTTAGGTTGTTTCCACGTCTTGGCTATTGTCAATAACGCTGCAATGAACACGGAAGGACAGGCATCTCATCAAGATACTGGGTTCATTTCCCTTGTATCTATACCCTGAAGAGGGATGGCTAGATCATATGGGAGGCCCACTTTTAATTTTCTAAGGAACCTCCACATCATTTTCCATAGTGGCTGTACCAATTTACACTCCCACCAACAGTGTGAATTCTCCACATCCTCGCCAACACTTGTTATCTCTTGTCTTTTGGATGATAGCAATCCTAGCAGGTGTGAGGTGATATTTCCTCGTGATTTTGACTTGCATTCCCTGAATAACTAGTGATGTTGAGCACCTTTTCATGTACCTATTGGTTATTTGTATGACTTCTTTGGAAAAATATACTCTTAGATCCTTTGCCCAGTTTTTAATTGGGTTATTTTCAGAGAGTTCTGTACTCCAGTAGCTTTCATTTATACACCAAAAATAGCTTTTTGGTATTCAGAAAAGCAATGTTTTAAGCATTTTTTATTCTGAAATGATAGTTTTTCTTATAGATACGTGCTTTACTGAATTTTGAATAAAATTTTAGAAAATTGGTAGGCTCTGGGTGTGACGTATATTGCATTACATTTGTCTTACATATAAACGATATGAAATAGGTCCTTGTGAGTGTTTTAACCAGAATCTTCTAACATTAGGAACAGACTATTGATATTAAGCAGGAGTTGCCCATATTGCATGGCTCAGCACACTTAAGAGACTGCAAAGTGAAGGATCTGGAAACATACAGCACAAAACGCTAATTGTGTGTGACATGGTAGTGGCGTTCACCCGGGCCCCGTGGCTCCACGGCATTGCCCAGCCTCCTTATCACAAGGTCAGGGCCATGTGATGATTCCTCCTCAATGGTCTGGTGAGAAAGGAAATGCATCACTCCTGTTATCTATTCAGATCCTTTGCCCAGGTTTTAATCGGGTCATTTAATCGGGTCATAGTGATTGTCATATAAATAGGAAAAAGAGCATTTGAATGATTTCAACTTTAACTCTTGGGTTGTTCATCCTGAATGTGGACACTCCAGCTTGTTATTGTGGACACTGCCTAGATCATTGCTCCCTGGGGTGTGTTCCCTGAAATCACAGAGCCGGACAGGAAAGAAAGGCAGGGATGCCAGCGAAGCCACGAGTGAGCTATTTCAAGATGCTTTGATGGTCACTGATGTTACTCTCGGTCTGATTTGGACAACATGGGTTTCTCACGGGGTCTCCTGTCTCTATCCTTCTTCCCCTGTATGGTGCGCTGTCAGAGGTGCCCTCCCAATGCTCTTTCTCCTTCCCCAGTGGCAGTTGACTTCAGAGCCATCACCGCCACCAGTGTGAGTGAGGTTGGCCTTCTCAGGGGGCCCTGCATTTAGGCAAACTTGTAACTGTGAGGACACAGCTAGGTGGGAAGGAATCAAACCACCCATTTCCTGGTGTCCCTGCCTTGCTATCCTGTCCAGTCGAAATCATTCAAACAAGAGCTTTTCCCTACTGACAGGAAAAGACAGGTGGCCCACACGATAGCGAATGACTACGGATCAGATTTTCCCATTCCAACTGCCTATTTTGTATATGTGGCATAAATGAGAATTTCAGACGCCGGCACGTGGTGGAGCTCTTTTGCAAGAGGAAGCTCAGTGGAGATTACAGAGAGGAAGAAAACAGACTGGGGTTTTTCTTTTCTTTTCTTTTTCTCTTCGCCCTGAGCTGGCAAGTCACAGGTTTGGACGGGGAGCCCTCTGTTCCTTTGGCCAGTAAATCGGTAAGCCCATATTCAAGAAACACCGTTCAGTGTTGATTTCTAGTTCCCAAGCTATGTTCAAAAAAATTTGTCACGAAGAAATTTGCCCTATTTTAAGGGAAACGATTTAGAGTGACTGCCTTTGGCTTAAGGGAAGCCAGCTTACAGAACTGAGAACTTCCCATCGCTCAGTTTACACATCTCTGGCAAAGAGAGTTTCCTTAGCATAAAGCCAATGAAAAGTGCTAACTGGAAGAATTTGGGCTTTCCCATGTGGGTATCGGTTTTCTGTGCCTTGTTGCTTTGGTACATGCTGCCGGATTTAAGGGAGAGAAAAAGCGATTGGATGAACATGAACCGATGCTCCTCACTGCCCAGGACAGGGAACTAGGTCGCAGGGCTGCTTCCTGGTGGCAGCTGAGGGAGGAGGAATATTCAGGTAATTGACGGATCACATGAAGTGTATTTCTGGCTTAAAGGACAGTGTGCTTTTCCAGAGTAGTGCTCCTAACTCCTTGAGTGTCTCCGCAAGGACTGAAAACGAAGGCAAGGGGTTTGGAAAGAGTGGAGAAGTGGAAGGAAGGGAGCAAGGTGGGGAAAGAAGGAGAGGAGGAGGAGGAGACAATCTCAGAAGTGGGGAGGGCACACTTATACACGAAGGTGAGAGAAGTAAAGGGGTGAGGCCAAGAGAAGGGGCAGGGAGGCCAGTGAGTGGAAGGGAGGAAGGAAGCAAGAGAAGAGGTGGGCATGGAGGTAAGAAGCAGGGGGCTTCTCCACTCCCAGGGTGACTAGGGGCAAGTGACTGGATTTCTCTGTAACAGAGGACGGTAATTCTTCTCCAGCAAGTTGGCGGCTACGTGCAAACAAGTGAAGCACGGTGTGAAAGTGCTCTCGGAGTACAAGGGCCTTTCACCATAAAGAACCGAAAGGTAATGGTTTTTTATTGGTCTCTGGTGTCTGTCCCTCAGGAGCAGCAATGGACCAACGTGAACACCATCACTCAGGTGAGACAGTGACTTCCCGTGTGCCTATTTCACCATATTGTGTGCCTATTTTACATAGAAGTCATGCTGTCCTCTCTAAGCAAAGCATGGGCCATCAGCTGCTCCTTCACTCAGGAGAGGAATTTTGCACTGCTCTTTCCAGTATTTTCCTGCTCCAGCCATTTTGTTGGTGGTCATGACCACAGCCCTGCCCAGCTGAGGTCAGAGGCGCCAGCTCTGGCCTCAGAGCAGAGTCAGGTTACTTAATCCACCCGGAGATGGAGCCACAGTCTTGGCCTCACATCTCTGATCTTCAGAAAATTTGTCTTTTAGAGGGCCAGAGCGCAGCGATTCAGGCAAGCCTTACGTGACAAGCTATGTCTCCAAATTCGTCTTGATACCCACGTACGCTTGCCTGGGATCCAACATGGCAATACCCTGCAGTCCTAGAAAATCGAGATGCTTTAAAACCCATAATTTATTTATTTTATTTGCTGATGAAGCTTTGAGTTCATAAGTACAATATATTGTGAGAGGTCTTTTCCCATAATGTTAGAATAAGTCCTTATCATTAAAAACATTCCATTGGAGTGATCAATAGAGTAATAACACAGCAAACTTGCTCTTAACAGGACCACATGGGAAGAACCAACTTGCCAGAGGATCAGAGCTGAGGATCATTCTGGTGGGCAAAACGGGCACTGGCAAAAGTGCCACTGGGAACAGCATCCTTGGGAAGCAAGCGTTTGAGTTGCGGCTGGGTGCCCGGACCCTGACCAAGACTTGCAGTCAAAGTCGGGGAGGCTGGGGAGAGAGGGAGATGGTCGTTATTGACACGCCAGATATGTTTTCTGGGAAGGACCACGCTGACTCCCTGTACAAGGAGGTCCAGAGATGCTATTCGCTCTCTGCCCCAGGACCCCATGTGCTGCTCCTGGTGACGCAGCTGGGCCGATTCACCACCCAGGACCAGCAGGCTGCGCAGAGAGTGAGGGAGATCTTTGGAGACGATGCCATGAGACACACAATTTTCCTCTTCACCCACAAGGAAGACCTGGAGGGAGGGTCCTTGGTAGACTACATCCACGACTCAGAGAACAAAGCCCTAAGCAAGCTGGTGGCAGCGTGTGGGGGGCGAGTGTGTGCCTTCAATAACCGTGCTAAAGGCAGTGACCGGGACGACCAACTGAAGGAGCTCATGGACTTGATTGAGGACCTGGTGAGGGAGCACAGGGGTGACCACTATGCCAATGGGCTGTACGGCTTAGTGACAGGGTCAGAAGGTGGACCTGTGCAGTCAGAGGAAGCACTGAAGGATTTCAAAGAGAGTCTTATCAAGTACATGGAAATTCAGAGACGTTACACAACCACGGCCAACGCCAGTTGCCTAAAACAAGCCCTAATCAAAGCACTAGTCTGTCTTTTGTTTTGTATTCAGTTGTTTGTCAAATTGCTAATTCTGTTATTTTGTGTATTGTACAGAATGTGCAACTTCTTTTACTGCTCACTCTTTTGTATATACAATTTCTTCTGTGGCTTCCTGTTAATTATACTTCAAGAATTAATGATAATTTCCAGAAAGACCACTGGACTGGAACGCAGGACTCCTAGACTATAGGGACAGACCAGTAATTATCTGCTCACTGTCATATAGTGCGTGAATCACAGGGCCTCCGTGTAATGCACAGCCTGACATCAGTGAATGTTCGAGATTCTGTGAAGCGTTTCAATCTTAACATCACCCTATTTATTAATGAACCAAATTATTTTAAAAGTTACTGTTTGTTTTGAAATATAATACCAGAACCTTTTAGAATCTGTCTACATAAAATTCCTCTCATTTTTAAATCTCTAAAGCCCATTTTATGTTCATGGAAACTCCCTTTCTTCTTCCTAATACTATTTCTACTGAACTTAAGAAAAATAACAATAAAATTTCTACTCAATATAATAACAATAAGTTAACCATAAAGTTCCTGAGATGACTTGTCTTTATTTCTGTTCTATGGTTTTATCCTCAGAAGATGGTAAGTGGACATATGGCTCATTTACTCCATAAGGGATCCAATTTATGCCAAACGACCACACACAGAGACATGGACATGTCAATGGTCTGTTTTACATACATATAATTTGCTTAATGGCTCAGCCAGGTTTGATCCCTGGCCCCAGTCACATTGGGCAGTGAAACACACATAGAAGCTTACACTTCAGACAAGATGGCGGACTGGGTACTCTGACGCATCGTCCTGTTAAATGCAAATAGAAGCTAAATTTATTAAAATAAACAAGACCTTTACAACTGATGAGCTCACTAGAAAATAAGGAAAACTCCAAAAGTGAAGCAAACAATACACATAAAAAGAAGGTGGAGCTAAAACTGGACTTGAGAGCCACGAGGAATAAGCAAACTTGGAAGGCAGGGTTGACCAACAGGCACATGCTGATACCCACGCTGAGCTCAAGAAACTCAGCCTGGGGTGTCAGCAAAGCTGAAGAGTGACTCCGAGCCTTCTACATTATGCGAGGACCTTCCCAGGGAACTGATATTGCAAACTCATTTTTATCCAAATATACAAGGCTGTTCTCATTTTTTATTTCTTCTTATGCTCATTTTGGTAAGCTATGCTTTTGAAGGTACTTTTCTATTATATTGAAGTTGTTGATTTGCACAAACTCATAAAATCTTTTTATTATGGCTTTGATATGTACAGGAACCACAGTAATCTCTCCTCTTTGAATTCTGCCATTGGTAGTTCATGATTATTTATTTTTGTTTGATCAGCCTGGCTGGAAGTTTATGAATTTTATTAAACATTACAAAAATTTAAGTTTGATTTTCTCTATCGTATTTTCTGCGTTCTATTTTATTGCCTGCTCTTAATATTTTTTTGCAGAGCAGAAGTTTTTAATTTTAATGAAATGTAATTTATCAACTTTTTCTTTCATGGATCATGCTTTTGGTGTTGTATCTAAAAAGTCACCACCAAACCCAAGGTTATGGAGATTTTTCTCCAATGTTATCTTCTAGGAGTCATAGTTTTAATTTAACATTTACATCTAAGATTCATTTGGAGTTAACTTTTGTGAAAGATTTGAGGTCTGTGTCTAGACTCATTTTTTTGCAGGTGGACATCCAGCATCACGTTCTGGCATCATTTGCTGAAACGACTAACCTTTCTCCATTGAAACGTTTGCTCCTTTGTCAAAGATCAGTTACATATAACGTAACTACAGCTGTGCTTGGATTTAAGTCTACCTTCCTGCTCCTGATTTCTATTTACCCCATCTTTTCTTTGTCCCTCTTTTTTTCATTCTTTTGTATTAACTGAGTTTTAAAAAATTATTCCACTTTCTCTCTTCTTTTGGCTTTTATTTCTTCAGTGGTTGCTCTAGGGACTAAAATATTTACCCTTAACATTAATTCTCAATCTTGAGTTAAGATAGTGCACCACTTCAAATAAAATATTAGAACCTCAGAGAAGTTACTTCCGTTTAGCTCCTCTCCTCCCTTTGTGATATTGTGGTCCTTTTTTTTACTTCTTCATATGTTAAAAAACGCACAATATGCTATGATTATTTTGCTTTAATCAATTTCCTTTTTTAGAAACAAAGCAATAATCAAAATAGTAGTCTTTTTATATTTCCCACATATTTAAAATGTCCAGAGACCTTCATTCTTTCCTGTTGATCCAAGTCTCTATCTGCTATCATCCCCGTCAGCCTCAAGAATTTCTTGCAGTATAAGCCTGGTGGGACAAATTCTCCCTGGTTTTCATTATCTTCAAATGTCTTCTTTTAATCTTCATTTTTTCAGGGTAGTTCTGCTGAATAAAGAAGTCTATTATTTTTCTGCAGCAATTTAAGCTTGTTCCAATGTTTTCTGGCTCATATTGTTTCTGACGAGAAAGTGGCTGTCATTCTTATATTGTTCCCCTGTGTATAATATGTGTCTTTTTGCCTCCTCTAGTGATTTTAAATTTTTCTCTTTTTCTTTGGTTTTCAGTAGTTTGACTATAAAATGCCTCAGTTTGTTTTTCTTTGTATTTCCTTCTGACTGTTAATTAAGATTTTTGGATTTATGAGTTGAAGTTTTCCATCAAATTTTAACATTTTTGGTCATCATATCTTCAAAACGTTTTTTCTACCCAGTTCAGTTTTGTCTTCTCCTTCTTGGATTCCAATGGCATTAGACCGCTTGATACTGTCCCATTGATCACTAGTGCCATGTTCATTTATTTTTTTCAACTTTTTTTCCTTTTTGTGCTTCAATCTCACTAACTTCTCTTGCCCTGTCTTCAAGTTCTTAGATCCTTTCTTCAATGTCCAATATGCTATTAGGCGCATGCAAGTAAGTTTTCTAAAAAAATTTCAGTTATTTTATTTTCTAGTTTCAGATTTAGGGAGAAGATAGGCCCTGAGCTAACATCCGTTGCCAATCCTCTTTTTGCTTGAGGAAGATTGGCACTGAGCTAACATCTGTGCCAATCACCTGCTATTTTGCATGTGGGATGCCGCCTTAGCATTAGGTGATGAGCAGTGTGCTGGTCTGTGCCCCAGATTTGAACCTGCAAACCCCAGACCGCCAAAGAGGAGCACGGGAATTTAACCACCATGCCACTGGGCTGGCCTCAAGATTTAGTTCTTTTGAGAGTTTATATTTCTACCATGAAATTCTTCAACTCTTAGCTCATTATATTTATTTTTCTATAAATTCTTTAATACATTTATAATAGCTATTTTAAAGTCCTTAACTGGTAATTCTAATGAATGAGTCATCTGTGGTTCTGCTTCTACTAACTGTTTGACCTTATGATCATGAGCCATATTTTCCAGATTCTTGACATGTCATGTAAATTTGTATTGTATTTGCGACAATAAAGCTGAAGTCTGAAGTATATGTTCACCCTGGTTTGGTTTATCTCATGGAGAGTGCAAGTTCATTTATCTGTCTGGTGGTTAGAGTGATCACATCCTTGGCTCCTAAATTCGAGCTGAATGAAAATAAGCCACCACTTTAAATTGATTGAGTTCACTTCTCATCCAGCAACCACAAAAAACCACAGCAGCTTCTTTATCTTGTCAACTTTTGCACTGGGAGGGTGTAAGGCTCCAAGTGAAAATGGTTTTACTTCACCAGCAGGGCCCTGTAACAATATGTGGATTGAATAATGTCTCGGTTTTGTTGGCCATTCTCCACTGCTGCTTTCTTAGGAAAGATAATTTATGATGGAAAGGGGAGAAGTTAGCAAGAGAAGCAATTTGGTTTTCCCTCAAGGATCATGTAGATGCCCATCTATTTTGATAGCCCACCTTGTCATGAAAGGGTCATCTAATTTCTCCTCCACTCAGCAAAGTCTACCTTTCTGTGGGAAGCCGACCCATCCAAACGTTTATATCCAGGCCAAGTACCTACCCCAGATAAAGGAGGCTCCCCAGCTCTCTGCTCACCTGTAAGGGCTCTTTCTTATCATGAATCCTGTTCCTCAGTGCTTCCTTGCATCCACCATCCTTTGCTAGACACAGAGAAGTACGTTTTTATTCTGTCCAATTCTTGTCATTGTGGAGGTTAAGGGCTTTTGCATCTTCCACCAACTTAACCAGAAACAAAAAATCCCCCATTTTAACTGATTTTTTTTCCTTTTCAAATATTCTTCAGTTTGTTTTTAACAACAACAAACCTTTCAGCTTTTTTTACTTCTTGAACGTTTGCAATACTTTCTCCTTTATGGATCCAGGATGATGAGGGCCTTTGGAGTTCTGTTTCAGTCCTTTTTCTTTATACCCTACACATTGTCTGAGTGATTTTTCCTCATTCATTTGTCTTTTTATGGCATGCTGAGGTTACTTAAAATATGCCTCTACCCTTGTCCTTTCTCCTGGTCCTTTATTAACTGAAACAAATCCTAGGTTCTCACACAAGTCTAGACTTATTGTAATATGTTTCTCTCTCACTCTGAACGTTTTTGATACATTTGACTTCAGTGTCCCATTGTACATAATATTTGAAGATGAAATACACAACATTTTAACATCTCATTGGGATAAGACACTTCCATCTCCTTTAAACATAAAGGAAAACATGCTGTAAAATTAGGAAGCTGGCCTTGGTTCTTGTCCTGTGAAACTGAATCCTGGACACCACCTACATGGCTGGAACTTGTAAACAAGTAAACCTTGATTGCCATGACCTCCCTCTCCTCAAAAAAGAACCAGGATCTACATGGGCATTGAAATAGTGCACCTAAATTCTGGGGAACAGTGGGGCCAATGTCTTTCAGATAGTCAATATTTGATAGAAGGAGTTATTTTCTTATAGTCTCCTCTCCTGAGATGCTATCTGGATCACTCTTCTTCCTTTGTGGCCCTAGGGATGCTGACCGTTCAGCTCTGGGAATGTCATGAAAAGACAGAGAGATCAGGTCTGAAGAATTACCCTAGGAGGTGTGAACTTCTTATTAGCAAAGATCTCTTCAGCAAGGATGTTTTCCTTAAAATGCACAAATTTAATGATTTCTGTGTCATTTTACTGGATTTATAAGAACAGAGAATAAAACAGTGAACGTGTAAATATTGAAAGGGAAGGAAGGAAGTGTCGAAATAGAGGAGGAGAGGACATAGGCATTCTGGATAGTTCTGAGACCCTGGAGTCTCAGGGCCTCAGGCCTCAGATATGTTCCCACCATTGATGGCAAGTGAGTGAAGAACAGGGGACCAAGCCCAGAGACAGGGAGAAATAATCAAAAGCTAACAGGAATGTAGAGGAAAGTGGAGATGGAGAAAGCCTTTCGGATATGAGGTGATCCCAGGGAGCACTAGCAGAGATGTGGGAACAAAACACAGAGACAGGGAAGGGAGAGGGGCCAAAGCAGGTGGCGTTCACAAGCATGTTACCACTGTAGACAAGGATGCGGACGTCCCCACTGTAGACAACTGGGTCTCAGTCCTGCTGGGGACCTCAGCAATTTGTGCAGACTATACCTCAAAGTTATCTCACTAGGTGGGCAGGGGACAGTTTGCTAAGCAAGGAAAGCAGGGTATTAATTCACTAACTTCTGACTGTCATTGATGAGGTCCGCTCCTGGGTTCGTCAGCTCTCTGACAACCTCAGGTTGCTCCAGGCACTAGCCAAGTAAACTCTTATAGCCAGATAAGCCCTCAGGCAGAGAGTTACAGGTGACTGAAGTAAGACACCACACGCATGCATAGGAACAGCAAATGGCAAGGAAGTATCGAAGAGGCACTGAAAGCATCTTCATGGAAGGTACATGTCGGATCTCCGAGACTCAGTCAAAGCTGATCTCCATGGCTTGGAGTAGGGTGAGGCTAGAGAGGGGCTACAGGCACCTCACTCTTAAGGAAGCCCTCACTCTCAGGACTGTTCACCTGCAGGGTCAGCCCTTGAGTGACTCTGGGGTGAGTGCCTCCTTAAATTCTGTGCCCTGGACACCGCACTTGCCTCACACTAGTCTGGCCCTGCTGATGTAGTGGGAGAACGAGAGGTTCCCTGCCTCAGCAATGCTGACGGAAACAGGGGGAGTGTCCGTCATCCCAAAAAAGGGAGGGAAATAGTGGAAGTTGAGTCTCTTCCCACACTGAAAACTTCAGCTGGCAAGGAAGAGAGGAAAAATCAGGCCACAGCCAGTGGACCAGGGCTCAGGTTAGCCCTCCTTCTCATGTAAAGGGACAGTGAACTCCCAAAAGTTTAAGTGAGCTAGCTGAGGTCACAGCTGCTTAGTGACATGACCAGGTCTACAGCCAGTTCTTTTGTAGCCTGTTCACCACACGACTGGGTCTTTCGCTGACCTCGCTCTCATGACTCTCTTGAGAGAAGAGAGAAAACTAGAACTGGCGACACCAACACAGATGACTGGACTAGGCCTTGTGACAAGGTCCACTGAAGAACTGAGTAAGGCATTCATCCTCAACACACTGCCGAGCCCTCAGGTCCTTCAATAGCTGGAGCACCTGCCTTCCTTAGAGAATGATGAGACTCTGCTTCCAGACTTTTCTGATGGACTGGACCCCAGGGTAGCACTGGCCACATGGACGTCCAGTCAACAGACAGCCGTTGAGAACGGTTAGCATATTCTTTGTCCTGGGGCAGGAGACTCTCTGGAACTATTTTATAGGGAAAAAGAAATCCCTAGAGGATAAAAGGTAATTGAAGATCAGATCAGTCGCCAACTCTAGAAGTAGAGTCAGGGCTAAGGGCCTACACCGCCCTTCCCTTCCACAGCTGTGGCAAGATATTTGGTAGATTGGCCCTGCTGGAGTCACACACCACCTTGGTCACAGCAGGAAGGAGGGTTTGCAGGAGAAACACTGCAAATGCGCAACCCGATGGGGATTGTGTCTGTCTCTTTAACTTGTCACCACTGGGCCCCCCCTCCCTGAGCTTCCTGGGCTCTGAGGGCTGTGAGGCACAGTGACTTCCTCTGTGTGTTGGAAGGAACAGCCTGCTGCACTCACAGTTGAAC